>NW_010173295.1:4737-14785 GCF_000695765.1 Mesitornis unicolor | reverse complement strand
TTGCTCCTCCCCCCCCCCCCCCCATACAAACAAAACCCCCACAGGCAACAATAGAACACCACACATGAGAATCTGACTTGGCTGCAAGGTGGCTGCAGAGGACAGAGCTTCGTTAACTTGATGGGACTGATGTCTGCCTCACACTAAATTTTCTTTTCAGTTCAACCCTTTCCATTTGTGCCATCTGTTCTTGTAACCACTTTACCTTTTCCATCCATGACAGACCAGATTAATTAATTAACTGCAAAGGAGCCATCAGCTGGCTATGACAGCACAGGTAGCCACATTCCCACACTTTCTGATCCCAGGACACCCCAAACAGCTGGCAGAGGCCCAGCTGGGATCCATGGAGCCAGCCCAACACAGCACTGCTTGCCCCACTACCGCTCTACAGCAGCCCCGCTCTTACACCATACTCATTACTGCATATCATAAAGCTTGACTAAAAACTCAAGGACAACCTGTAGTTAAGAGGAAATCTGTTTTCAAATTTCAATATTGCATTATCTATCCTCCAGAGTCCTCCTGGATATATCACCGTTCAGGCTGCTACTTTTACTGCTGGTAATTCTCTCTCCTCTCAAAACTACGCCCTCTCTGTGTCTATAGCATTTCAGTGAAGAAGAATGAGGGGTAATTTCAGCAACTTTGCCAAAACCACTAACTTGTGATGGCTAGAGCTACTGAAATAAATGAGGGGAAAGCTGGAGGGGTACAGGGTTCAAAAAGCTTTTTTTCATTAGAGAGTGATTAAGAAAATGTACCACAAGCCACACACAAAGCAAGCAGTTTGCAGCAAGAAGGTAAAAGGAATATAATACCATTTCCTATGCAATAGATAGGCAAAATGTTGATCTAAAACAGCAACCTCATTAGGAAACAGTGGAGGATACCCTCCCCCAAAAAGAAACAAAACCAAAAACCTCCAAAACTTATCTACATGCTCTTCACTTTTTCTCTCTCTCCTAGATCTTCACTATTAGAAAGCCACTCCCAAAGTGCCAGCCTCAGCATTTTGAACTCCAGAAGGAAGCGGGCTCTTCCCTAGAAAGACAGCGCTTCAGCCCAAGGAGGGACTGAGCTCCCAGGATGGGAGCCTGGGGGAGGGCAACTGCAATATTACAACCCATCCATCAACCACTTCTCTGAAGCTCTTTTGTTCCAAGTCCACACTTGGCAACTCAAGGTCAAGACTGATGTTGGAAAATGCAAATCCTAAGTCAACTTAGACTTTCACCTCTCTGTCTCTTCTTGACCTTAAAAGCAAACAAGAAACAGGCAAAAAGATATTTTAGCTATGTCATCGACTTATATAAAAATGTAGATCAAGGGATCTAATCAACTTTAAAATTACTGCAGATGAGGCTCTTTATCTGCACAACTAATGATACAGATGAGCAAAACAAAATCAGAATACATGCATTCAAGACACAATGCCTTTACTTTGGTTTTCTTACAGTTCAGACAAAGCCAATCAGTTCTTTTCATCTGGAAGGGACTTTTTGTTTGGATTTTGGGGGTTTTTTTTGGAGGGCTGTGTCAGTTATTGTTTATTTTTGAGAGACAGACAAACACACACAACCATTGACTGAAAACACCAGAGGGAAATCTAATTGGTTTAAAAAAACGCCCAAAACTCTTTCCTCCCTGGTAGAAAACAAAGGAACACCTCTCTTAGCCTTTGGCTTTAAGAAGTCCCGGGTCAGATATGAGCAGCCTTAACAAAGAAGGAAAATAGTAGGTCTTATGGATAAAAAGCAAGGGTTGCATTGCAGCAGAGAAAACAGGATGTATTCCACAGGCTATAACAATTCTCCTTAGAAACACAATAGCAGAAAAAAAAATATCATTCATTCCACTCAAATACTAAAGGCCAGACTTTTCAGTGAACCCCATTTTTGCAAGGTTCCGCAGCAGAAAGCGAGAGAGAAGCCAAATACCTGAGATTACAAACTTATCCAATGGATATTTCCCAGAGGTGCTGTAACAAAAATCAATTTATGTGTACAACACAAAGATGGTGTAAGACAAGAGAACTCTGACACAAACCTGTGACCTAGTATTTAAATCTCTTAATTTTAGGATGATCTGGTAGTCTTTAGAGCTGTCATCTCAAAAGTTTTAAAGTTTTATTCCAAGAGCTTACATATAAGATCTTTCATATGGGAAAAGTCCTGCCAAGAGCTTTAAATACAGCTTTAGCAAATGCCAGTTTGGCTTCCTCCATGTGAACTTGGACACTTTAATGAGAGTTTATGAACTTTCATTGGAAAAAAATGAATGTATAATAATACTTTGCCATCCATGTGTAATAGGTTATGTAAAATACCAGATAATCCTAGAGTCTAACGAAAACATTATTTTAAAATAAGTTATTTTTCTCCAATAGCTTTTATTTAGCCCTTAAATCACAAGTTTCATTTAAAGCACCATCACATGTCCAAAATCCTGCCAATTAACTCAACTTAAAAGGGGGCTTACTTAGGGGAAGGGTGTTAATTAGCAGCAACTCAGGATGCTGAGGGACTACTTTATTTGATCAACTGCTGCTGTGGATGATTAAAAAAAAAAAAAAAAAAGCTGTTTCCTATAATTCTTATTGTAGCTCACTTGCTTGTCCCAAGCAAGATGAACAGAACTAAAGGGTATCTATTCTAACCTGCTTAATAAAGCTCCCGCCTACAAGCAAAAAGAAGGGTATTATATTAACGTGACCTAGATCCTAGACAGTTTCCAAAAAACTAGCCAAGAGTCTTTTTCAGACTCTCAAAAAGAAGCCGCTGCTGAAATTCTTACACCTGCAGAAGGGTTGTTCAGGGCTCCTCCTGCAAACACCGAATGTTTTTCACTCTGTAAGGGACATGGAGGACAGTTATCTGTAAGGTGAGACACTGGAAACAGTTTCCACTACCTCCACTGTTACCATCTTTCTGGCATCAATTTTGTTACCTTGTTATTCAACAGAAGCAGTAGGTATTTTTGTTGAGAGTATTAAAGCTCTTCCAAAGCAGCGCTGCAAGGTCATAAGTCCTCGAGTAAATAATTATGTGATTTTTGGCTGCCAGCTTTGTTACTTGATTAACACCTTCCCTTACCAATCCTTTTTATTCAGATAGATGTGTCAGGATGTTTACCTAAGGCCACAGAGTACTCCAGCTTTCTTGATCAAGTTGTCTATCTCAGGTGCAAATTAGCATCCCTTTTGGACAAGGCTCCAGTAAGAAGAATGTATTAGTGTTCCCACTTACAATGCTTTGACAAGAGGCAATGGGCACAAACTGAAATACAAAAACTCCACTTAAATATAAGGAAAAACTTTTTTACAGTGGTCAATCACTTGCACAGGTTGCCCAGGCAGGTTGTAGATGCTCCATCTTTGGAGATACTCAAAACCCAACTGGACACAGCCCTCAACACTCTGCTAAAGCTGAGCCTACACTGAGTAGAGAGTTGGATTAGATGATCTCAGGAGGTGCTATCACAATTCTGGGATTTCAGTGATCACAAAAAAAAGGCGTTCAACCTTTCAGTTGCAAAGCTCTCAATACATGATCAAACAGACTTGAGAACTTTTCCTCGAAAAGTTTAAAGAACAGCCACTGAAGCAGGTGGAGAAACACAATAAGCCACTACAGTAAACAACAGAGTTCAAGTATCTTTTATAACACCCTGTAAGCAGAGGCTCTGCTTTAATGTTAACTGAGATCATGCAGGACTTTCAGGCCGAGTGATGAGGAACACTCTGGTCACTTCAGTGTTTACCTGCAGAGCTCACCCTGAAGCCTGCTATTTACTGGGATCTGCCTTTTGTCCGTCAGTCATTTTTCCAACTTGCTGTTTCTGTGAAATGCTCGGATATTCTGGGATTCTCTCTGCTAAATTTAAACTTTTACCGGAAATATACCCATGCTTTCACTTGTCTTCAGGATTAAGTTTCTTCATATTTTATTTTTACAAGCCACTAATAATAATCTAAATTAGAAATGCTGTACATGTATAGACACAACTAGTGACAAAGCCAGTGGAGCACAAACACGCCAGGCTGACAGCAGCTGAAATGAAGACAAGCTTTTGTTTATCGTGACCTAATTCATTTTTCTACCAGTTGTACTACACAATGCATTTAAATCATTTCAATATTTGATGTGTTCACCAGCAGCACATTATCTCTATGTACAATGCTAAATTACCTGCTCTTCATCCTAGGGTTTACAAGCTGCAGCTATTTCCAGACTGCAACAAGTTTCACAACTTGTCAGCAAGGTTACTAACAGTAACAAAATGGTTTGTAAGGAAAAGGCTACTGTATTTTGTGTGTTGGGAAAAGGGGTGGGAGAGGAAAACATGCTGTGTTAGAGAAACAGGGTCAGAACAACACCCCGTGAAGAGCACTCCCTTCCGTGTGACATACCACGCTCTTCAGAGGGGATATCACAAAGTACAGAATTCAAGCTAAATTCAGCAATGAGTGGGAGTGGACAAGATAATAAGTATTGCAGATGGTTTTGGTCTTCATTACCATCCAGCAGACACAATGTCTCTGTTACAGATACGAACCAGAGGCTTTTGTAACATGACAAGCTAAAAAACACCAAGAGCTCCATGTTTCTGTGGTATTCTTCACCTCAGCCAAACAGTCCATGGTGTTCTAATTGCCTGTTCTTCCTCTAGACCTCAAGAAGGCCCATAAGTATTGTGAAACTTTGGGTTCTTCAACACAGATCTTTTTGAATCACGCCTGACTAAATTGCCATTTTTTTTAGCTTGACCTGTATGTGTTAAGACTAGGCTCTCTTGGTGCAAAGAGCCTTACGCTCACAGTTAAATCTGTACCGTGAGCATGCTAAATAATTGCTTTCTAATGTTTTAAGGAAATTTGTGATCGCAAGTAGTGCAACAATGCAGTTTCACCTTCCCTGTGCAAGTGATTCCTTGCTACAGGGCAGCCTCATCCTACCACCAAAGACCAAGATAAGGCAGGGCAAGAGAACTGGCTCACCCCCACCTCATTTTCTCCCCCTTCCTATCTTTCCCCAAAGTAAAGATCATTATTACAGGCTACAGTTCTGTCTGGTTTAAAATATAGTTATTATATAATTATAACTGCAACTATAAATTCACAATCAACTATCATAATCTATTTACACTTAAACCACCCTTGTTAGGATCACTGCTTGCCCCCCCAGGCTGAGGCAAACCCTACATGACACTACCCGGGATTTCAGCAAGCGTGGAGGCAGAGCCACTTCAGCACAGGTTGCACAACCAGGGCCAAGCCCAGCTGCAACCTGACAGGGTCAGGGCTCCCTGCCCCCAACCTCCGCGGGACAGCTCCCCGCAGGGCCTGGGCTGCCCCAGCCTGCCCAACAGGAGTGCACACGCACCCCACGGTGAGGGCAGCAGCCAGAGGTACGGGGAAGGGTGGTGCCCCATGGAGATCAGCTGCTGTACCAGTTTCCCATATCCTGGCTTCTATCAGGCTCCCAAACACAACTGGTGCAAAACCCTGTGATTCCCCCACTATCATTCTTCTGTTTCCTACCGTACCCGTTCCCTACAGCATGCATTCAGCTGTGCAAACTGACTTTTTGTGATAAATCTGCTTATACCTTATGATACTCTTGATCTTTTATCACATACACATGTGATAAAGGAAGAAAAAGCATGTGATAGAGAAAGAAAGCTAGCAAGAACTCCGCAGTACCTACCCACCTTTATTTTAGTAAAGCAAAGAAATAGTTTAATGAACATGTTTTAGAAAACTGCATCTAAACTCACACATACTGAAGCATACTATGAGCACTGCAGTATTTTCATTCTCTTTCTCCATCGTAACACACGTAGAATGAACTTACCAAGTTCTTTCTCACATTTAAAATGTCAAAGTTCACAAAATAGGACCTCCATCCTTCCAACACCACAAATCAAAATAGTATAAAGGAGACTATAACCGTATTCTCCATTGCATTATTGTTCATATACACATTACCATGTATCTCAATCTTACAAACTGATTATTTCCAGAAATTCTTGGATTCTTAGACTTCCGCAAAGAAACATTTTTCAGTGCCTACTACATAAGTTGGAGGCGAGGAAAAAAAACAAAAACATTCAAAAGTTTGAGGGGGGAAAAAAGGATTTTACTTGCATCATGTCCAGAATAGGGTAGGGTGCAGATCTTGCTGTGCAGTCAGTCTAGCTTTCCTTGTGCTCTCTTTCTTCTTAATTGAAAATCAAGTACCACAGCTAACAAAAATGAGAATGTTGTAGCTAAGTTTTATAAGAGCTTTTTCCCATTTCCTGGTAGTTAGCTTCTTTTTTTTTTTCCTAATTCAAAATGTTTTAGGCATCTCTAAGGACAATTTGGCTAACAAGATTTTTAAGTTTTCTTTTTAACACCTAAAGATAGTGCATTAGCCAAACTTCACTTGTTTTTTCAAGCCACTCAATCAGATTCAGTCACTCTGCATCAGCTGGATGCTGAATAGGAAGGGAAAGCCAGCACCAAGCACTTGGGAGCTCTTTCCTTCCGTACAGCAAGAACAAAAGGTGCCACTAGAGATAACGCTCCAAGCACCCTCTCAGGTCCTGCTGAGCAAACTCCATCTGGTGCAAAATGCCAAAACTCACCAAAGTAGAAAAAGAGAAGACAGATCTCTATTTGCCAGGAGAAAGACTAAACTTGATTTCTTACACAAACCCATGCTGTTGAGAAGGTTTACCAATGTAACAACCAGACACATTAGAATATAGGTAAGCCAGCGAGTGGCAGTATTTATCCCACTACTTAAAAGTTGATGAGAGCTCTTCTGTAATCAGCACTGTGATAGTAAAAAGGGAAAAAACTGGGAGGAGGAAGGAGAAAGAAAAGCATTCAAATACAATACATGACCATTTAAAATATTTGGGAGAAATCTCATTTTTCTTTTCCACTTGGCCATTCAACCAGAAAAAAAATAAAATAAAAAACCACCACTGCCACTATAACTCAATATGCTTGAAATCTCTACTTTATCATCTTTCCATTACGATTTACATTAGAATTTATAGCTAATAGAAAAATTAAGTGGCTCAATTCTTCAGATAGCATCCATAATTCAAATTTACTTCACGAGGCATCTGCGATAGTCTTAATCTCTGAAAAGTAAGAGCTAAGTTAATTAAACAAATTACAATCTTAGATTGATCAGAATTTGCTTAGTTAGACTACAGGCTGATTACAGTACAAGGAATATCCAATCAACTAACTTAACAGATCTACTGGTAGACAAGATGTTAAATTTTAGATTAAAACAGAGCTGCCACTCACATGTAGATTAGGGAAATTAAACCTACTGAAACATTAAAGTGTCCTTCAAATTTAAAAGTCGTAGGAACGCAGCCACAGATATACATTAAAGTGAATTCCTCTGAGGTTTTTTATTTCAAGTAATACCTGGATACTCTCACTTCCACCACTGTAATGGTGTAAATGGTTTTGTTCTTGATTTATACTCCTGTAGCAGAGCAGTAGGCGTCTCTGTGTTTGGTAGGGAAGCATTAAAAATTAACAAAGGGACATACTCGTACAGGATTAAGACTATTACTACGGTCATATCCACTGAGCCACAAGCCCAGCCGGGAAGGCCTTACACTGGGGCTAACATGAGGGGTATGAAATGGAGGGGTTTTCACGAGAAAGCCAAGAGCTCCACCAGATTTCATCCTTTCCTTTCTCTGCCACCCATCCCTTCATCTCCTTCCTCCCAGATCTTACCAACTGTCAGGCATGCAGAGCATGTAATACGTGAGGAAGGGGAGATGCCCAAGGCCAGTTGTATCTGGCACAGCACGGGCGGTGAGGTGCAGAGCTGACACTGAAACTGCCACCCCTCAGAGCAGGCAGGAGTGGGGATGGAGAGGCCTGCACCTGGAACGGGGAGCCTGAACTACCAAAGAAAATGAGGAAGAAAAGAGAAGGAGGAAAAAAATTAATCAGACCTTAACCTAAAAAGCGCACAGACCAGTGTCTCCGATGGGGAAATTACCAAGAGGAGTGATGGGAAAGCAATTCCTCGGCACTGCCTCTCTCCGCAGGCATAGCTACCCTGCCTCCAGACTACGCCATGACGCAAGCATAACCACATTCAGCAGAACCTTAAACATGCATATTCTAACTACTCGATGCTCAAAGGGCAACAAAATCTCATATGTACAATGCTGATTAAAGGACAAGAGACCAATAAGTAAATAAATAAAAACGACCTAACTTAAAACACTGTAATTCACAAATGACAAAGAAAAAAAACATGACAGCCCGAAGCCAGAAGCCCTGCCCAGCTAGAAGATGGCACGATATAAATACAAACAACTTGCAAAGTCCACCCACATTAATCTGTGCTTAACCCACAGGTAGAAAGATATTTTTTCTAGTCTCTTAAGTGGCGTGTCATCCAGGCTCTCTGGAGACTGCCATCCAACCAGCAGGTTTCCTTACCAGCCTACAGCCCAGAACAACATTTAATTGCCATGTTTAATTGATCTTGTTAACTGTTAGGGTGCACAGCTTTGATCTCCCCTGCTGATAGCTAGTTTATGGCTACAAAAGAAACTGGGACTTTGCATAATTGCCAAGCTTTCAATGTGCACTTTTTAATTCCTTCAGTTTCTCAATCTCCCTTTCAGTTTGTGCTGCGCTAATGCTCCTGATAACAGGAACCAGAGCATAAGTGTCCTCATTTATTGTAGGATTTATTTGAACATGCAGGAGAGGAAAAGATGAGGAAAAGGAAATTGCCCCTCCTTCACCCAGAAATACGGAAAATGGCCAGGAATGACCATAGTGAATCCAGCCTTGTCAACATCAAGGGCAGTATCCTGTGGCTGATGGCAGCCGGCACCAAGCACTTTGGAGGAAGGTGTGGGAATCACTAAGCACGTGCTGGATAATCTGCTCCCCACCCCCCTGAAAAGCCTCATCTGACTCTCCACTCCTCAGAGGCTGGTTTAAACTCCAGAACGGAGGTTTTGAGGAATTTCAGTGGCTTTCCGCTGTGTTGTTTTATGTTTGTTAAGAGGTTCACCCAAAAAATGCCTCTTCTACAGGAACTTTGTATTAGCAGCTTAGGAGAGAAGCCCACAAGACCAAGATTACTAGCTTGCACTCAACCAAGCCGAGACTGTGCCAATACTAATAGGAAGAGAAACTTCTGAGGACATTTTATTGTATCCTAAAATATCTAGGAACCTTCAAAATAGATCCTAATTAAAAACAACTAATTACAGGTATGTTTAATTCATTAACTACCCCTCCTAAACACCATTTTCCTGAGTGATCAAGCCAATCATAAGGTCTACGGAAATAAACGTTCATAGGTGGTGTATAATAGATTCTGAGCAACGCACAAAGCAGCTTTACATTTCAGCCAAGGAGCGTCAACTGTTTTCAAAACAGCAAGCCAAACCCCCATCAAACTGAATTCAGCTGGAGCTTTGCCACTCGGCAGGACAGCGACTTGGCCCACCATCCCCATGGGAAATCTTTTTCTAGCTCAGACTTTCTTCCTGCTTATTTCAAACGAAGCCTCCTTTGGATCAGGTTGAATTTCCACAGATAATTAGTCTTGCACTAGCTAAATAAAACAAGAGTTATACAGCTTCTTTGCAGCAATCTGAATTACAGCAGGGTAAAAGAAAAGATTTCCTTTTTTTTTTCCTGGGCAAATTTAGCAATTAACTGTTTAATATGGTTTGAGATTTGCTGCTGAATCTTCATATTACACAGCAACCAAGAGGAGAAATGTACCATTGTGCATGGTCTCCTGAAGCATCTGTGGAGTATCACAGCCCAACCGTGGCTCCCAGTTCAAACAGATTTTTTTTTCCCCTGAAAGTCAGTCCTTTCTCACCAAAGCTTCCTCAACAGCACACCATGGTTTAGGTGGCCAGTTTTGGGGTCTTTTTCTGGTTGTGGTGGGGTGTGCTTTGTTTAGTTTTAGGTTGGTTTTTTTCCCCCTCAATCTTTTCTCTAAAGAAAGTTTCTCCTTGTTATAGCAAGATGATATATGTC
>NW_010173295.1:0-4706 GCF_000695765.1 Mesitornis unicolor | reverse complement strand
CCTCTTTCCTTACACCACAACGTATAGGAAGCCCAGAAAGTCCAGCAGCCCATTCATCTCCTGCCTATTGCTGATACTGTCTCGAGTAACGCTCACTTTTGGTGGCTGGGGATGGAGGAGGGGTTTCCCTAGGAATAAGCTGAATAAAGCTTCCTGTCCAGCTAAAGCAGGAAATGTGCTCCAGAACTGCCTCACACACAAAGAGTGGAAAATACTTACTAAACAAAACAGCAGGAGATGAAGTGTAAACTGGATTGTCTTTCCATCATGCAGACAAGTAGAAAGCCATACACCCCATCCCCCAGCTCCCTCTCATTGAGGTGCTTAAACTTGAAAAAGTAACACATACATAGGTATACACATTCTGCATGAACATCAAGTGATTATGCTGTGCCTTTAAAACCAAACACTGAAAGATTTTAAACAACAATAACGCTAATTAGGAGGTAGCATTTCCTCCCTCCCATAGGATCAGTTTCTTCTTGTTAGAATAGGAGGTACAACTGGCCAAACCCCATCCTACTACTGGAGAAACTGAACCAGAAGTTTTCAATAGGTTCACCTCCCAGCATTTCTCTCAAAACAGCTCTTCAGAAAGGCTATAAATAAATAGCACAGAAGATAGAGGGGACAGGCTTCCAGCCTGTCAAACCATTAGGATTCACAGAAAAGAACAGCAATATTAATTTTTGCATAAGTATCTGCAGATGGTAGAAGACAAATATTAATGGGAAAAATGTCCTTCTTCATGCCCTGTAAAAACAATGACTGTTTAAGGCCTCATAGTGTTTCCCAAGAGCTGGCCTTGTAATTCACACAAGATTTCTCTGCTGCCACCACATGCCTTGTGATGAGCTCTGATCACTTCAGAGAGGCACCTGTCCTCACCCACCCTGACATTTAAGAACTGAAAGTGGTGAAAACTACATCACCTGATGCTAGGTCATAGCTACAGATGCACGCTGCTAGAAGATGAAAAGCTGTTAGGCAAGTTTGATGGTGTAAACCATATTAGAGCAGCTGGATGCTGGGAATACACAACAAAACGCCACACAAAACAGCAACACACAAGCTTAATGAAAACCTGATGAAAGACTGCTAAAAAAAAAAAGTGCTGGATCTAATTAATTCTCTAGACCTGGCTAGTGCAGTTAAGCTTAGGTCATGAGTACTGCATATTGCACTTGAATTTTCTAAACCACCTTGAGCCATTAGTGCCTCCCACCACCGTGAGTTATAAACCAGTCATGGGCCCCACAGGGACACGTCTCATCATATTTTGATGTCCCTTCTTATGGCACAACACCCTGCTCATCATGCAAAGCTCAAATGCATGTCAGGAAAGCATTTGACTAAACGGCCTTAAAAACATTCTTGTACTGAAATAGAGTCAGGCACAAGTTTTTCTGCTGGGAGTCAAAGACAAGCCTTTCTACCACCATAAATAATAAGTCTGAGACAGCCAAACCAAACCAAAGCGCGCTAAAACATTCCAATGAGCCCCATCATCAGCGGTGAACCCTGGAAAAAGAAACCACCACCAAGATCGCATATGACAAAGCTACCTTCCATAATCCAAAGTACAGGAAACTCTGAGTGTGTGTGGCGCATCAACACAAAACCCCTGGCAAGCAGGCCTCCCAGTTGAAGGGTATGGCAAAAGTCCATCCATTCTTGATCGATGAGGAAGTTTTCCCCTTGTAAGGGTTGCAAAGACATAGCACCTACTGCAATGCAGCACATCCTTGACCTGTTTGCCACATAAGAAAGTCCTTTCACATGTGGTGCCATGAATGGATGTACTTGAACTAATGCATTCTCTGCGGGGTACCAAAGAGAAGGTGCTACAGAAGAGAAAGACCAGAAACTGTTCACAACACATTTACTTACTAATACTCCAATATGTACATCTAGGAGGATATGGATCCTATGCATACACACAAGGATGCAGCGTACAGCCAGACAAGCAAGCACAGCCCATGGCTGTACAGAGCGACCAACCGAGGACAAAGAGCTTTGTTCTGCTGCTTGCCCTCCCTCACACCTCCCCTGTGCTCAGCTAGGAACAAACACTACTGGACCCCTGTTATCTGAAGGATACTATGTGGAAACTTTACTTTGAAACAAAGTGATGATAACGCACAGAAGAAACCTCGCTCACAATTTCAAGGTATATACTTTCCAAAGTATGAGGGACACATGCAGCATAGTTTGTACTAGCTGCCAGCCTGCAGCTACTTCCCAAGAAATGGTTGTGACCCAGATTTGAAGTTTGCTAGTCCTCTTCTGGTCCTTCCCATATAAGATCATGCTGGGACCAAAAAAGTCACCCTGGGAGCTTTGGTTCCAAGAGGAAATTATTGTCTGGGCCACACAAAGAGAAAAAAAGCCATTTATTCAAGCAGAAATTACCCATGATTTGAAAAGCAGGTGTACAATGTCCTATCCCCTCATCCTCAAAGCCAGAGCAAAATACTTAAGCCACTTGATACGACGATATGCCGCATCTGCCTGTGCACAAGGGATACAGTAGATCACAGTATTTTCCCCACAATAAGAGGTTTATGAGCAATAAGAATCTAGTGAATGGGAAAGCAATTATATTTGTTTACAGTCCTCCTTGTTCTCACAGTCCCACACCAGCAACGAGCTTTCTCCACGAAGCTTCTGTGTCTTCAAAAATAGGAAGGAAAAATCCCCCTTGCCATTGTTCCCAAACAAAGCCAGCATTATTAAACCATTCTCTTTGTTTTGCAAAGATTTCCCTTTAATGCCAGCAACTGGGTTAAACGTGCAGACAAGCCTTGATGGCTTGCATTGTAGAGATGGTCATGATGCTAACTACAACTGATCAGCCCCCTTCATCTCCTTGACTGGATTACAGTATGTAGAAAGCATAAGAGAATTGATATGTCTTTATGTGCAACTTCATGTCAATATGCTTAGCCTACACATCAATTTCTTGTGACCAACAGGCAAACACAATGATCTTCCTTTACAAGAAGGACGTATTTCATACAATTAAAAAAATCATATTAGAAAGAAATCATCATTAATTCTCATTGACTTTAATAGAAGATATCTTTGAAAAGTAAATATTAGCAGCAGCAATGCAGCTGTTACGTAGCAAAATTAAATTTGACAGCAGAAACACCATTTACCAATGCATTTAAAACCAAATGGAGAAAGTCACACGTAAGAATTGCATCCAGTTTTGGGAACTGCGATGGCAAGAGTAAATACCATAAAATTAAAGCAACAGCTTTTATTATAAAATTAAAAGGCTTAGCTCAAAGAATTGAGTGGTAACCAAAAAAAGAGTAGTAAATATGAAATTTGTGTGAAATGATGACCAAGAGAGAATACAGTAACTAAATGTCTGACACATGTAAAATTTCAGTGTTTGCACGGTGCAGCACCGGCCTCATTTCACTCATCCCTTTAGATGTGTTGCATCAGTATAAGGTAATAATTCCCTTCCTATTTAAAACAGAGAAAAATAACTACTGCTTCCTGTCAGGGCATCAATGTAATGTACCACCACACTGCAGGTATCCCCAGTAACAAAACACTCTCATTTCAAGTCCGACTGCACCATGCCACGCCAAGCCAAACTAGCAAACTGGCAGAAAAGTACGCACCTGTCTTGGTGGGGAAGAGAAGCTCCTTAAGTTTGCCAAGCAGTTACAAAGTGCCAAAAGTGTCAAACTGGTTATCACAAAACTTTAGCCTAGCACAAACACAGAAACAGCCTTTTGGTAAGGGTGATGTCGGTTTCCTCCATTGGAGGAACCATATACTGAGGTATACCGCAAGGAATAATTCTGCAATGAAACAGGCCAGTTAGACAGGGTTCATACTCTTTGAATCTTATCTGTGAAGGGCCTTCCTTATCAATTTTCCTCATAAGGATGCCATACACAAAGCAGGCTTTCTGTTTCCATTTGAAATAAACTATCGGTGGTCTCTGAGCAGCAATCGTATTTAGGCGATGCTTGTACCATACACAGCCACCACAGAAGTTGCAACAGAGTTTTTGGGATTCCCAAATGCTTCCAACACACTGAGAAAGCTAAGCTGATGTCACAAGGCATCTTTCATTTCGTCTGCGGGAAGCTAGGTCACGCACAAATGAAACTCCATGTAGCAGACAACTTTTACAGGATACTTTCTCCAGAGTTGGACCAAGCTCGGAAAAGTCTTTTCCTATAGCTCTGTGCAGCTGTACAATTGGTTGCTTCGGAGGGCCATTTTACAGGCTCAGAAAGGACCTCAACAAGAACGTCCCAAAACTCCCAAACCGCTGCTACTCAGGAATCCAAGGCCGAATCTGGATCTTGCTGCTGGTGCTATGAAGTTGCAAATGCAAGCTTGGGAACAGTTCTGCACACAGAGCAGAGGCTCAGGTACAAAACCAGCTGTAAAGTACACCCAGATTGCTGTTTACCGAGGTCTTCCCATGAACACACAAAAGGATTAATGGGGCACGTAGGCTGAAATGTCAGATGCCCGGCTGATCCCGAGCCTAGCCCAAACCCCACATAACCAGATAAACAAACCCACCCAGCCCGCCCTCAGGATCACTGGGCTATCTCCCAGCTACAGTCTCCCCGCGCTGGAAGTGCTGACAGACAGACAGACAGCTTCCCTCCGCCCCCGTGTCAAACTCGCCTGCCCTCTCCACAGTCACCCTCTCCCCACCGAAC
>NW_010173294.1:0-458 GCF_000695765.1 Mesitornis unicolor | reverse complement strand
ACCTTTTGATAATGCCTTACTGTTCAACAGAAGAGATACTAACAATTAGATTATGAAGTTTAACCCATCTTCTGGACCTGATTTACTTAGGTTTGCATATATAGATATGGGAAAAACTAGGCTTTTTTCTTCTGTATTGGTTGAGAAATAAAATCCAAAGTGTGGTGAGTTGACCCTGGCGAGGTGCCAGGTGCCCATCAAAGCTGCTCTACCACCCCTCTATGCCAGCTGGACAGGGGAGAGAAAATATAACAAAAGGCTCATGGGTTGAGATAAGGACAGGGAGATCACTCACCAATTACTGTCATGCTTGCCAAGCAAACCCAATACACAAAGAAATGCCTGAGCACTCCCCTACTGACACTGTCTTTTACTTAGTATTTTTAAAAACAATATCCAGACCTAAATATTGCTCAAGAGTAGTGTGTCTTTTTAAAATGGAGCTCATGAATATTTTT
>NW_010173293.1:427-30307 GCF_000695765.1 Mesitornis unicolor | reverse complement strand
AGAGGGGAGCTGCGAGGCTGCCTGGCGTGCGGGGCTCCGGCATGCGGGCCTCCTCGCACCGGTGGTGGGTTGGGGGGCCTGAGCCCTTTCCTTAACGTTTGCAGTCACGTAAATTGTGTACCAGAGCGCAGCCGGGCCCTGCGCAAGCGGGCGCGGGGTCCTGGGGCAGGCAGGCGGGTCACATCCCGAGGCACCGCTGCCTCTCCCTTCACTGCGGGTCCTGCGGCCGGGACAGCGAGGTCTTGCCCGGCTCCGTGTGGAGGGCAAAGAAAGACAGCGTGCTTTAGGCCGGACCTGGGTGCGGTTGGTGGTGTGACCTGTGACCGTAATGTGGTGAGTGGGGTACCTGCGTTTTGGGTAAGTGGATATCCAGCATGTGAACGTCGGTGCCCACGCTGCCCTACCAGGCGCATAACATGGTTTAACGGAGGCTGGGAATGATTGGGAAGCACTGCTGGCAGTGATGGCTGCCTTCTGCTGCCTGGTGTTGTGGCATGGTTGATGCAGCCAGCTCCTGTCAAGGTTAGGGGCAAGGAGTTTCACCTGTAAACAAAAAGTCTTTGCTCCTTTGTGAAAGTGGAAAAACTTGAGTTGTTCTTGCTGATGTAGCAAGTGCTCTGGCTTACAGGTCGTTGTTGTATAGTACTAATGAGAAATGCTGACAGAGCTTACTTGCCCAGCACTTCTTGGAATATTGATGGTCTCTGAAGCTGTGGCAAGTGATGCGTGTAATCTGTGGGGAGCCACATCCCAGTGGTCTTGGCTCCAAAGGTGGTGGCAGCAAACTAGAAGTCCTGAGCTCTGGCTGGAATCTGTGGACCCCACTAGTGGGAAACCTTGGCTGAAGTTTGGTCTGCTGTTTACATTCTCTATGCTTTTGATCATCTGGTTTTGTTATTTTTTTAATTATTATTTTTTATTTCTTAGTGTTGAAGGTGGTTCATAACTAGTATTGTGTGTTGTCATCCAGTTTATCCATTTGTAAAACTTAGTCTCTGGGATGATGCAAGGATGACAGTAGTGGATCAGACCAGGACCTTTGTCTGTTCTCTGTTGATGGCTAAAACTGAGTGCCCTGGTAAGAGCACAAGCAGAGAGCAAGTTTATATCAGTGTGTCACCCTGGATTGTGCTTCCAGTCATGGGATTTCTGAAGCTGTGTTTAGAATTGCCATTGATGAGAAAAATCTGTTGCTCTTTAAACCGAGATCAACTTCTGGTGCCACAGTGTCCTGCTGTAAACCATTTCGTAGCTCAGTTATCTGTCATGTGAAATAGTCACTGCTTTCTGGTTTTGATGCTGTGTCTGCCTGTTTCCCCTCACCACCCTAGCACTTGTGTTAGAAAAGTATGTGGGCGTTCATTTGATAGTTGTCCTCTCCAAGGCAAATATCTAGCCAGTGGTTTCTTGGTTTAGCTTGCAAGCCTGTAGACTGTTTCTCATAAGGAAGCTGTTTCATACCAGTGACTAGGTATTGTGAAAGTGAGAGATTAAGTATGTAATTCTCTTGACTACTTTCAGTGGGATATTTTGGCTAGGATTAGGTTGCCAGACTTATCCTAGTATTGAGAATATGTATGAAGTCATTGCTGCTGGTGTGGTTGAGTACTGACAGCCTGGGAGGCCTGGTCCAGCATTTCATCTGGAAGACACGTCTGTATTAGAAAGTGTTTGGCTTTCCTTCTGTGTGTGGATCAACTAACCAAATAAATAAATGAGGTGACTTCTTGTGACCTCAACCCATGATTGCAAGTAATCAGATATCAGATATTTTTATGATTGCCATCCTACAACAGTTACAGTACCATGTGAAAGAAGTAGCCGAATTAAATTTTGGACATCTCTAACATGTAAAAATCCTCCTCACTAGGCTAATTAAAGAATAAATTAGGCAAACATATTTAAAGAGTGATACAGGTCTACTTGATTCAGTTTCGGATTTAAAGTGCTTTTTCCTGCTTATGAGTCCAGCTGGTAAGGAACTTTTACAGTTAAAGGCCTTCATGAAGCAACCAGAGAGATTCCCTCATACACAACTTTCTTGCATGTCTCTTTGTAATTCAGTGGAAATGAAAGTGGGCGAACTTAGGGGTTGCCAGATGTGGCAATATTCAACTTCTGCAGCAGAGTCTCCAAGAGAAACTTCTTATTTAAAAAATAAACCTATTTTAACAGAGAGATGTGGAAACTGAATCTCTCAAAGCTCTGTAAGGAACATCTTTCTTGCTAAAGAGATTATTTTCTTGTATCTCCCACATCACTTATCAAAGAGGCTTTTGACAGCTTTGACAATTTTGAGGGGTGCTTAAGTCAATTTAGCAGTGAGAGACCAGGAGCTGAGCACAGGAGTCAGCTGACTGAAGGTCATGGTTTCGTATCAGTCGTCTGAGGGAGAAAATAAAGCTTTGAAGGAGAAAAATATGTTTCTGAATACTGATAAGGATACTTCCTGTTTATTCTGTAACTGCTTTTATAATTGCTCTGCACTTTATTAATAAGTTTGTCTTGAGAATAAGTTGCTGTAAGAGTTGTGCCAGTGCCCACTTTCAGGATGGGTTGTGTTGGATGGCTCACTAAGACCAGGTGAGTTTGGTACCTGCATTTGGGGAGGGCGAGAGCCTGGCCTGGTCATAGGCTTGGGGAGCAGCTGTAGGTGCTGCTTTGTGCAGGACTGTGTTGCTGTGTCAGGGGGAAGTTTGCTGCTGATACGGTACACTGGTAAAGCGGTTTTGGATGCTGTTTGCTGCTGTTTGGGTTTGGTTTGTTGTGAGGTCAGTCTATTGGTTCAGTTCCTTCAAATATTCCTTCAGCCTGATGAGAACGACCCTGTCCTCCTCTCTGGCTGCATAGTATGATTTGGAGGATCAAAAGACTTTTCTTGTTCTGTCAATTCTGCTCAGCCTGTTCTAGAAATATCGATGTGATAGGTTGTGATTGTTTAGCTATGTTTGCCTAAAATAAGTTTCAAAAATTTCCCATTGTATTTTTAACACTTGGTTGCTTTTTTTTTGTTGCTTTCTTTTTCTTCTAGAATTCTTCCGAGAGCCACAATTGCGCCAGAAGCATCTTGACCTCAGACAGGCTGCAGATAGTTGTGACCCTTGCAGAGTTCTTTAACGAGACCTGGGAGGCAGCCAACTGTGCAAGTACGTGACTTGTTCTGTAGCTTTCATGCTGCTCTTTTGACTTAGCCCCTAAATTTTACATAGATCAGAATTATATGTATTTGTTTAAATATTGTCAGTAGATAACAAAAATTCTAAGGAGTCAAGAGCTTTTTATTCTGTAAAGGATACTGCCAAAATCTGAGGGCATTAGTCTGTTGGAAAACTTAGTTGCTATAGAAATATTTCTTTTAGGCTATTCTTTCAAAAGGTGGTCATGTTAGTTTTCTTCGTGATCTACAGACTTTGCTGTAGACTTTCCTTGGCTTCATTGCAGTTTCTTCTGTTTTTCTCTGTCTTCCCATTTTTAAAAAAAACAACGTAAGAAACTTCTCAGTGCTTATTAACAAAGTCAGTAACTGGGATGCTTACACATTGAATGGTATCTGTTTCCACAGCCTTGCTTTTTATTTAATTTTATGGGTGAAAGGTGTCCAAGTCTATCCCTGTGTCTCACTGTCCCCATGCTGATGGTGCTGTGCCACGCTTACAGCTGAACTGTGGCTTTTTGCCATTCCCCTGGTGTGGGAAATGGGACTAGAATGCAGAGGGAACAGTACTGTGGAGTTTAGTGTTAAAGACACTGGGTTTGCTGTAGAGTCCCTTGAGAGCCCAGAAGTGTTTATTTCCATTGGTGAGCCTGGGCTGTGTGAGGGCTGGAAGGGCAGTATGAGAGGAGCTCTGTGCTGTCCTGCCATGCTTGGTGTGTGACCTGAGTACTCTCTGCCCAGTGCCCAGCTGAATGCTTGTCCTCAACGCTGATGGTGCTTCCTCCTTTTGCGAAAACTTTTGAGGATGTTGGCTTGCTCTCACAATGCTGTTGCTGAACATCTAAATTCCCAAACTGCTGTTGGTTTCAAGAGACTGTCTGGTTGGAGCACCTGAAGTGGAGTGGGATGAGTGGAAGCTGTAACATGGTAGGCTTGAGCCTGTGATGGGGAGGAAAGCCCCAGAGTTAGTGAAATGGTCAGCTCATTTCGTAAACAGTATTAACCTCCGCTGTCATTCTGCTGTTGTGTTTGTGGTCAAGCTGTTTCCTGGATGCTCGCTCTCAGTTTCATTTCTACTGCTGCTGCTTCTCCTTTCACATAATGGCTGTTACTGTTGCTGGGCAAAGCCAGTTTTGCAGGGTAGAAAATAAAAGTAATGTCTTGTTTTGTCTTAAAGTCCAAAGATAATTCAGACCCCTTCTTCAGAAAGCTCTTGATGATAGTCTTCATCTTTCACTTAATCAAGGCCAATTAATTCTGAAATGTGTTCTCGATGAAGAGTTAAGTCAGCAGGTCTGAGACATCAATGGCAGGCAGATAAGGAAACCGCAGTGTTGCCTAGACCTGTCTTTTATAGTCGAGAGCTCTTTTTGCACGAGTGGAGTGTCTGGGGCTTGTCGGCTATGGAAATGGTAGAAATTAGAATATCGTGATGTTTTTCTTTCTGCTTGACAGATTGTTTAAAGAACAGCAGCGAGGGATTATCAAATTCTACTGTAGAATTCCTGGATTTATTCAATAAATCTCTGACATGTTTTGAACATAACCTTCAGGTATTTATGCTGTGTATTTAAGAGAAGCACTAAATCCTCTAATTGCTAGCAAAATCTTATTGATGCTGGATAAAATACAGATACATATTAGGCAAATAAACTGCTGGTGAGTTTGTGAATTTTAGGCAGATAAAGCAATGATCTATAAAATGCAGATGTTTACAAATTGAGAGGCTAAAATTAGTTCTAATTGATATTCACCTTTACTTAATTTTGTATGTCGTTGCAATGCTACTTCACATCAGAATTTCTGAATTCACAATAGTTGATAATTATATAGTAAGGAGCATCATGTCTGCATGCTGCAAGTCTCTTTTTCTACGTCTTTGGAGAACTGTTGTCTTCTGACTTAATAATTAAATCTTTAAATAGCCTTTTGATAATATAGACTAGTTCAGAAAGACCAGTACCTTCAATCACTGTAACAATTCTTTTGACTAGTAAAATTATAGATGGACAAAGTTTGTCCATATTGCAAAGGCAATATAATTTACTTAGCGAAATAAACATGGGAATTGTCCTCAAAGAAAATACCCTAAATAGCCAAAGAATCCACGTATTTCATTTCAGTCAGAAACTGGCCAAGTTCTGGGATCATTCAATGGTAAAAATGGGAAATGATAGGTATGAAACGATCTCTGGAGAAACTGTTTGCTTTTTTATGATGATGATTTCTAGGAAATGTGCCTTTACAGGCCTTGGCCAGCAGCAATGTGGACTGCCCTTTTGATCTGTTCAAGTGTCTGAACTAAACTTAACCCAGTGGTTGGTGGGTGGCTGATACAACCGTTACTGGGTTGAAATATTTTAGAGGTTGTAGTTTTGTTTTCAACTCTGTTGTATTGCATTCAGGGGTGGTAAAGGCCACAAGTGGAAAGGATTACTTACTGTGGCAAAGTCTGTCTGGGTCAGTACAGCTCAGCAGTAACAACAGCTGCTTGTTAGGTATGGGCAAACAAAAACCAAAACACAGTATTAAGGAACCTGATCTCTGGCTCCAGAAGAACATTTAATTACTAGTAATTTTTTTTTCCTCCTTCTGGGAACTGGTACTTTAAAATTAAGTGTTAAAAAAAAAAAGCTGCTAGTTTAGCAATCAGTTTGAGATGCATAACCTGCAGGAAATGGATCCTGTTCCTAGTGAATTTGAGTTGGTCCCTTTTCCTCCTTTGTTCTTATGTGAGTTGTTTGTTTGGGTTTCTACTCAATATAGGATGTTAAGAATACAGATTTTGGTGCAATTTTGACTCTGGTTTATACGTTTATTTTGGTTTTATTTTTGGTTTTGTTTTAAATAATGCCTTAAAACTCCGTATGAATGCTGTTTTATAACCCTAGGGACAAACCATCTATCTGTCACCAAATAACTACACAGAAGTATGTAAAAACTGCAACGAAACCTACAAAATGTTGAATGACCTGTATAACAACTTGCAAAGCATTAACAGGCAAGGTGGTGAGTCTGGGCACTCCACACACTTGTGTATTGACGTGGAAGATGCAGTAAGTATTTATTAACACTCAACAGAGGGACCTTGTCTTGGAGGTCTTTATTAACCTGAGCCATTTGCTTGTGCTTGTCTTGCTGGGGATTGCCTTTTGCTCAGTCCTGTGCTTAGTCAGTGCTGCAGGAGTATGACTGAAGCTCCTGATCACCCGAGTGCATTCCAGTTTGAGTAGCTGCGCTTTAATTTCTTGTTACTGTGAAGGGGATTGATTTAAAAAAAAACCAAACCAAAACCTTAATCTTCTGGCTTTTAATGCGAAGCTTTACTGCTGTTGTTCTAGCAAGTGTAATAATAGACTCCTTATTACAGCAGCTGTTTCTAGGGGTCCTCAGCATTGGGGACATATGTTTGGAAAAGGCTTTGTTATATTTTTAAGCAGTTGGGTAAAAGGAGTGTTGTCAAAAGTGTGGGATTAGCCCTGTCCCTGCAGGCTGTCAGTGGGTTCTCTGGCAAACAGGCACGTGGCAACGTCTGTGGTATATCTGAGTATAGTCTGGTTTTGAAGCTTGTGGAAATTTTGTTATGAAGTCTTGTCACTGTTTAAATTGTCTGTTTCTACATTTCCAGGGATTTGCTTGCTTTTGGGGAAAGATCTATTAAAGTGTTGGTTCCTGAGATAATATTTGAACACTTGGATATCTTGAAGTCTGAGTGTTTGCTATGCTGCACAGCAAAAATGCACATGCTTGCTTTCATAGCTTGCTTGTGTTTTTCTTTTAGATGAACATCACTCGGAAGCTTTGGAGCAGGACTTTCAATTGCTCTGTTCCCTGCAGTGATACAGTCCCAGTGATTGCAGTTTCATCCTTTATTCTCTTCCTACCTATTGTATTTTATCTCAGTAGCTTCCTTCACTCCACGCAGAAGAAACGGATACTCATTTTGCGTAAGTGGTGGTACTGGCATTTCACTGTTGGATTTGGGTGGTGCCAGGGACTGGCTTGGCTCTTGTGGGAGAGGGGCCCCAGCCAGCTCTGCCTGCAGCTGTGCTGACGGCACTAATAGTGACTATTAGTCTGCTGCTGTCCCCTGAAGAAGGGTAGTCGAGAGCTTCAGCCATATCTTTTCATTAAAGTTTCTGGACGTGAACAGAAAGCTGTTTGCAAGTCTGTGTCGGATAAATAGAGGGAGTGGAGAGACTAGTTTTGTGGAATTCTTTGTGTTTAATTTTCATATAATTTTTCCCTTTCTAGCCAAGCGCATCCAGTCAAATGCCAGTCTTGTGAACATCCAAGAAAAATACAGCTGAGCTGCAAAACAAAACCTGAGAACTGCTGCTGGTATACAGTGGGTACAATTGTGTTGGAATGAGGCCGGCACAAAAGAGGAGTTAATTATGGTTTAGTGTAATGATACAGAGCAACACAAGTTAAACAAAATGCTGTCTGACTTCTAAGCGAGGATATTAACAAACATGACAAGGCAGGGCTGTGTGACACTGTATGGACTCTGGTTTTGAAAAATCTGGGGTTTTTTTTCAGTCTCGGGCTGAAGCTGGTGTTTTTCTAAGCTTTTGTACTTATCAACAGAATAGCTACACTTTCCTTGCATGGTATTTTTCTATATTTATCATATTTGTTTTACAGAAACCTGAGATTCTGAATCTTTTTGAGGTGATTTTCATAGGCAGACAAAACTTGAAATAATACTTGATGTTCCTGCTTGAAACATTACGTTCAATTTGATGTAATATTCAGTCTTGCCAGACTTAGGATGGACAGGAAACCTTTAAAAAAAGAAAAAAAATCATGTCTTTCCTATACTGTTCTAAAGTCATGCTGCTGGTATCTGTTTTTTTAAAAACAGCATGAAATATGCAGAGAAAGTGGTAATATATAATGTCCAAAGCCAGCAGCAAAAGCAACAGAACTGCCAGTGCTAGACTTGAATGGTAATCATTGATGACTACGATATTCAGTTATCTCTGAAACAGGTGGCATATTTAGTCATTTGCATACTTCAACCACTAAAATAATTGCTTTTCAAATATTAAATTTTCAGAGGCTTATTTTGGATGTCTGCTTGGGTAACTGAATGTTCACTGTTTGTTTGTTTATGATTTCATTTCGTTTTTAATTATGAAAATTTTTTTTTAATTTGGGTTTTTTGTTGTTGTTTTTGTAGAGGAGAAATGAGGTAAAGTCAAGTCACTGGAGATGCTGAATTTTCTGGTCTAGACCTTGCTATGGTTTCTCACACAGGTGTTTACAGGAACTTTCTACAGGAAAAGTTATCTTTTCTAGATAATATATATTTTAGTGGTAAATGAACCAGAGGATTCTCTAACTTAAAAACTGTCCTGAAGGACAATGAAAACACTGTGTTGGGAATTGATGACTTTCAAGAAATAGTTTCAAACATTAGGCCTGTGAAATAGATGAATGTAAACAAAATCAAGCTTGCAGGATTCTAAAGCTGATGGAGAAATTCATACAGTAACTGTGGGAATGGATCATGCTACTGAGAGGCTGTGGGCACAATTCAACAGCTGCAGCAATATGGGCGGTTCAGTCTGGTTGTGATAGTCCTGATTTGGGAGAGTGGTGGGGTTGAAACCATTTATAGCTGTACTTGAGGTTAATGAATGCCAGAGTCTTTGCTCCCACTTTTAAGTGTGTTTTCTAACTGAGATAGAAATGAGTGGCTATTACAGCTAAAATGGCCATTACAAGAAATTAAATTTCTCTTGGAATCTGTGTGTCTGATGTCTGTCAAAAAAACTCCTGTGTAGTAGTCTTACGTATTTGACTTGCTTTGGAGCTTAGAATGTTATGTTTTTCCTTTGCACTAAGGCTCAAATAAATATAACTGTAACAAAACAGTCCTAAAACTCTTCAAGTCATTGGTTTTCTTGTTTTTCTTGTAAATTTGGGGGTTTTTTTTTGAGTTAGGACATACTGTCAGTTTTAAAGTCAAGTTGACAGTATGTTTAATATTAAGTAAAATACTGTTAGTGATTAGTCCCACCCACATGACTGCCTTTTTGTATTTTATCACTGAGAAGTATTCTCTCTCCTTCTGTCAAATGTGAATGTCAAGGTCAACAGCTGTTATAAACTACCCAGAACAAACCAATAATAGAAAACTGTGTTTCTTTTGGTTATTACATAGAGTTACCTTCTTGCGGCTGGGAGATGCATGCTGCCTTTAAAAAAAAAAAGATTATTTTTTTTTTTTTATATCTCTTATTCTTAAACTTCAACTTTCTGGGACTTATTCAGCTGCCTGCTCTAATAGCATTACATTGATTTGGGACATCATATGATTGAGAGCTGTTCAAAGCAATCTTTCATTCGTGCAGATAAAGCCAGTTTGTATGTGCAGCATTTCAGAATGACAGCTTTTATACTGTAAGCAGTGGCTTTTTGAGCACATTCATGTTAAGTAGGTCTGAAAGTCATTACTTTTGGATATGGTGGTTAAGCACTTAAAAAAAAAAAATCAGCTTTTCTTATTTTCCTGACTGCTAAGCCAAACGGAAATATTCATGTGACTTTTGTTTTTACTTTAAAGCAGCAGTAAAGTTTTCACTTGAAATTTTTAATATTACATCTACTATTTTCTCCTTTTTCTTTTCCTTCTCTAACCCAAACTTTGTACTACTAACTTTCTTTACACAGTGTTATATTTTTGGTAGGATATTTCATATAGAAATTGATTTAATTCTCTTTATACTCTATTTCCTAGAGAAGTGCTGGGAACACTCAGACTGTGTTGAAAGAGAAGTAGAATTCTTTTTGCTGCTGGTTTTTAATCTTGGTTTATTTTTGCCTTCTTGGTGTCATGTACTAAATAGGATGAACTTTGAAATACCAGTTGTTTGTATCTTTTTGTGCAAATAAAGATTTCTTACTGTGGGGTAGCACTTCGATTCATATTTATACTTACCAGAAAACCTCCTAAACACAAAGTCAGCTCTAATAAAGATTGTCAATAAACAGTGCACAGTGTGGTGACTTAATTGCTTCATTTATAGTAGTTTTATACTCCTGCTGTTCTGGGTCTGTGTTCAGAAGCACCTGCTTATTATTCCTCATTATGCCATTTGCAGGAAAATGGCATCAGAAGGACTTTCTCAAAGCAGTGCTGTGCTGAATAACAGGACAAATGAGCTGCAACTGCTGAGAAAGGGGGCAGTTTCTGCTCAAAACCTACTGCAGTGTATGGAAAGGCTCCTGTTAGCTGCAGCGGAGTTTCCTCTGTGTGTGTGAGTAAGGACAGTGGGGAGAACTTGCTGTGTTTGTGGGAAAGCTTTTGGTTGCCTGCACTGGCTACCCCGGTGGGTTGCTGTTGAGCTGGCAGATTTTCTCAAAAATGGCAGTGCAGTGCCTCACCATGGAGAGAGCTGGGCGTCTCACCTGATGAGAGCAGCTTGTGCACTAGCGGTAGGATGTGGGAAGTTTAAATCTCAGTTTCATTTGCGAGGGACCTATGGTAATGCCGAAAGGTTCTGGTGGCCTATATTCTTGGGCAAGGGACTTGGGAGGGACCCAGCACAAGAGAAGCTCAGGTGGGAAGTGCAGGGGATTTACCCAGTAAGTTGTGCAGGGGCTCAGAGTAACTGAGGAGGGAAATGAGGGTCTGTAAGCACCCTCAGAACAGAGTGTTTTGCGGGGAAAGGCTGCTGGAGTTCACAGGGGGTTGAAAGACCCTGAGAAAAGGGTACAAATGGGGCCTTTATTGCAACTAAGCTGGAAAGGGGAGGCTCTGGTCCTTGGAAGACTTGAGGTCTGGGGACTGGTGGCAGGGAGATGGAGCATCTAAGCCAGGTCCCTCACTAGTTTGTGATGGGACATGTGGGTTGGTTCCCTGGCCAGATCAGGAACTGGGAGCAACTAGTGGGATAGGAACAGGGGCTTGCTTCAGAGTTACTCAAAACCAACAGCTTCCTTTGGGGAGGGTACTTGCACTATGTGAAGTTGTGGATGGTGTTGAAGTAATCCTAGTTCAAAGGCTCTTTACAAAGCTCCTGTTCTATTTCAAGCACAGCAAGGGTTCCTGTTTAGTGCTAACAGGACTTTTTCTTTAGAACAAATCAAAGTTAGTTGTGTTTTGTGTAATAGTTGCTTTTTTTCATCTTTATTAAATGCCTGCTACAATCACAAAATGGCTTCAGTTTCCTCATGTTTTGCTTCTGGTGCTTACTGTCCAGTTAATCAAGTGCCATCAAATCTACTTGCATTTCTGCTAATTTATACATTAGTTTTCATGCCCTGAATATAGATTTTCTCTGCAATGATAAGCTGTGTGATCAGCAAAGTCACTGCACTCTTAATCAGAATGTATGGGTAACTTAGCAATTTTTGTTCACATTTTATATGAACTTTCCTTTGAAGACTTGATGTAAGCATTTTTAGCCTGCCATTCATTAAGTGCTTTCTGTATTTTTGCCAGTGTAAAAAGTTGCACTGTTTGGAAGAACAAAGGCAATAAATTCTGCAACTTAATAGAGATACCAGCATTTCTGCTGGCCATCGGGAGGGTTTCTGGCATGATCTGTACCAAGGGCTGTGTGTGGGCCCAGGGAG
The DNA here is from genome assembly GCF_000695765.1 of Mesitornis unicolor. Lineage (NCBI taxonomy): Eukaryota > Metazoa > Chordata > Aves > Mesitornithiformes > Mesitornithidae > Mesitornis > Mesitornis unicolor. Next base: position 18,564 of record NW_010173293.1, on the reverse strand, counting down.
CTCTCTGACCAGCGCCTTCTGCTATGATATGCAGCTCAACACTTTGCATCTGCTCTGCATGAAAGATGGTGCTGGTTCAAGCTGGTTTCCCCCAGCATCTGCTCTGGGGCCTGAGGAGCTGCCTGTGGCACTTTTGATTTACGCTGGTAACGTGAGTGTGTGGGAGCACTCATGAGCGCGCACAGTTCCCTGGAGGTGCAGAGGGCTGAGATGGACATTCATACCTTGCACAGACTAGACATAAGGAGACGGGGAGGTTTTTGTTACTTTCAGCCTTATACAGAGAAGAAAAAGCTATGATTTTCCTCCAGATAAAGCAATTTCCTCACCCCTATTTCCTACTGACTCCTTGCTTTGATGCGTTGGTGTATGGTGTGTGAGTCAGGAGTTTGCTTACTGCAAGTGTCATTGGTGTTGTACAGGGGCTCTCCACTCTCCATGGACATAGACAAATTGCTGAGAGGAGGCTATTCTGCATTAGGGAGCACTCTGGTTTACTCCCAAACCTTATCTGTGTTTCTTCTCTTCCTGTCACCCCTACTTTGAGACCCTTGGGAGTCACCTAGTCCAAGTTCCTGCTTAATCAGGGCCATATCTGAAGTTGAATCAAGTTGCTTCTGTTCCTTGCTCTGAGCTGTGGCAAGGCTGGTGCCAGGGAAGTGGCACTGTGGGGAAGGGCTCTGAGAATACTCTATGGTATAGCTGAGAAAGGAGCCTGCTGCTTTGAAGTGTCAGCTGGGTTTGGGCTTTTTGGCTTCTGTGCATCTTCCTTGCTGATGAGACTGGGCAGAACCAGGCCAACTGGGTGGAAGGAGACAGCGATGCTGTTGCGACATTTTGCAGAGTCAGGGATGCAAAGTTGCATCAAGTAAATTGCTAATTATTTTTTAAAAAATAACTTAGTGAGTTGTGATGGAAATAAGTTAAATAGTTAAATGAACTCTGAATCTTCCCCTATTCCCATCTGAGGTGAAAATATTGGAAAGCTCTTTCAAATATTTAATAAAGAGTGACACTCACTAGTAGTTCGGTTGAAGTTTTAACTTTTAATACTGAAAATTTCCCTCTGGTGCCAGCACAGTAAGTATCATGGATTGCTGCAATTAAACCAGTGCCTTAAGTTATTCATAATACTCTTTCTGGGCAGCATTCCCACCTGCTTAATCTGTGCTATACAAGCGTTTATTAGAACTGACTGTTGAAAAACGCCAAGCTAAATCGGCCACTAAAAAAAAAAAAAAAATCAATATGATGCCCTAAACTGGTTTAATATGTCTTTCCTTTTCAATAATCCTACACGTTACTGATTTATTTCCTGTAATGAACATGCCATTCAACCAAAACAAGATTAGCTGCTTAAATCGCAGCATTAAGCACAGAGCAACTTTAATGCTGCTTTATGTTTCATTGTAATGCTCAGCACTTAGGGTGTTGTCTCTTTCTCTCCTCTGCAATAAAGAGTTTGTGTGAGGATCACAAAGGGCTCTGGAGTGGTGTTTTGTTAAAGCATTCGAAGCAGTAAATTTGAGTCAGGGTTGTAATGTGGCACCTCCTTCATCCAAACCTAAGTGGAACCAAACTGGTGAGTAGGATTAATGCATGAATTTATATTCCCCGCAGGATTTTTCCGGGGTTAACCATGAAGTAAATGGCTTATGTCAAACTGATCTAGGTTAAGACAGAGAGAACAGCCACTGGCAATCAGAATATTCCTTTGGACTTCATGCAATTATTTTTTTTTCCCAAGCATTTGAAACAGTAGCAATTTACTGTGCTGCAGGCAAAACAGATGGCAAGGAGCAGGCACCTTGGGTTTGCAAGGCAGAGTCCTGAGATAGATGTGGTAAAGACTGGAGATTTTCAAAGGTGTCTATAGAAAGAGGCAGGGAAATATGAGTGATACAGGTATTTCATACCTGTCTGGTACTGTATAATGTATAATAAGGAGTCTGTATAATACAGACTACTGTATAATACTGGCCAGGCCTGAAAAGTTTAAGTTCTCCAGTTTCAAAGGTAAAACTGTAGGTTCTCTTACTACTACACAGGCAAGCCTCAATTGGGAGTCTCTAAAGTCAGTGGGTTTTGTTTACTGTTTTGTTCTTTCCCTCTGTCATGAAAAGGCTGCTTTAGAGCAGGGTTGGTTAAGAAGCAAGTTGTATTTGTTAGGGCATCTGTATATTATCCACAGTTCTAAAAATGGCAATGAATTTTCTGTTTGTAGTGCAAGGTTATATTTCTTTTTTTTTTGGAAGAATATCATGAGTTGTATGTATCTATTTCAGCAGCTTCTCAGGGTCTTGGGGTCACACTTAGAATATTAAAACCAGAGAAATGAGCTTCAAAGTATTGCAGAAGTGTGCTGAGTTGTGAGCAATTACTCAAACATGTAGAAAGGAGAAAAAATGTCAAAAGGATGGATAGTAACAGTCATGTCATTTCTGTGAAACGTGGATGCAGTGCCTTTTTTCTCAGTTATCATGAGCCCCCTCAGCACCATTTGCTGATGCTGTCCAGACTGCATAGGTCTGAGTGATGGCTGCACCTTGCCCCTGGGGTCTGGTTGCTCTGCATTACAGCAGGCTGTGTACCTGGAGCAGAATGTGCTTGTCTGTCTGTGACACAGATAAGCAGCATATAAAGGAACTGCCTTTATTGCAGCTACTCACGTGAGGTCCACTCGTAAGCTCCCACACTCATATTTTATTTAAAGACCAAGTGATTTGTGTGATCTCCTAAATCACAGTGATGGGAGCACTTGGACAGACCTGTTCGATGTCCAAGCGAGCACTGGGAGAAGGGACAGGGAGAAGGAAGGAACGAGGGAGCAACAGAGAAACCGAGAAAGAGCAAGCAGGATTGAATAGTCCTGGGAAAGCCTCTACCCTGCCTTGGCTTGTATAATGGGGCTTATACAACACATAACCCAATCTGACCCTGACCCTGCCAGTGCTCAGGGACTATATTTTTACTAAGATTAAGCTTTTCTTTTCTTCTTTTTCTTTTTTTTTCTTCTTTTTTTTTTTTTCTTTCCTGGAATGACTTCCTTGGCTTTTAGCTTTCCTGCTGGCTGCCTGGCATGGTCAGGGCAACCTTGCCTGTTTATTTCTGTGATATTTAGCCACCTGCAGCCCAGCTTGCACCCAGCTTCTCCCTGTGAAGTCCCACAGCAACATCTCACTAGGGAGGTTCACCATCCTCCAGAAATGGTGTCTGTTCTCTGCTGGTAACAGCACTGTTGGGGAAGGAAAGAAAAACGTGACAAATACACCACAACCCTTCAGTTTAGCAAAGCAGCTGTGTGGTCCCTGAAATAAATGGTGCTCTCGCTGCTTGAGAAGCTACAGGGCCTGCCAGAGCTCAGTTTCTCCAGGAAGCTGAGGGCATTCTGCTTTTTGGACTTTTATTTGTTATAACAGAAGCGACTGGTGCCTCTGGCCGCAAGAGCCATCAGCAAGGCTGCTGCAACTTTGTGCACTGGGCAGCTGCTGGAGCCTGACACCCTGACGGGCTGTGCCAAAGTCCAGCAGCGTGGGTTTACGCTTGCAGCTTTAAAGCATCTTTTCCTGACAGCTGTCCCCACACCTATTGCATCCATGAGGCAACTGCAAGGACTTATGAGGGGAAAACTGGTAACCGGTTTCCCACTAGGGAACGTGATGGAGTAACATTTGCCATCTCAGAAATGGTTTCTGTACCCGGTGGTTGCTGCTCTATCTTTAATATTTGCAATCCTGATTCAAGCAAGGCGGATGCAGCTTCCTGCGGATTCACCAGGTGGGAGCTGGGTTCTGATGATAATGCAGGTGACTACAGCAGCTTTCCCTGAGGAAATGCTTTTCAGCTGACTGCGAAGGACAGGAGGAACAGCAGAGATTGACAACCACCAGGGTCAGAAAGCAAAGAGAAGTCCACAGCCTCAGGGTGCAAGAGAGATTATTGGACATGAAAGCAAGTCTATGAAGATGATCTTGCAGCAGAATCACTTTAACACTTGAGGTTTTGCAGCACAAGCAGATGGTGGCTCATTGTTAGGAAGCATTGCTTATCTCCCTCTGATACCCAAATACTTCAAAAAGAGTTTTACACCTGAACACTGAGATTTTCTTTCCAGTAACACTCTCAGTAGAAACTCTGAGTTCACAGCAACCAAAGGCTACAAATCCTCAAGTTTTGCAGAGCACTGCAGGGTACCAGAGCCCTGAGTGAGCAGAGGCTGTTCCCACACACTCTTGTGGAACAGGGCTGAAAGAAAAGCTGCCCAAAAAGCTGATAAACAAACTTAACCCAGCACTTCCCGAGCAGAGAGTGAGGAGGCTCTTCTCTCCCACCTGGTCCCTGTTCAGAGGTTGAAGCAGCACCGACATTTCATTTTCTCTGCAGAAGCACCTGGCTTACCGCTGCAATTCACTTGACCATAGGCTCCTTTGCCTGTGTGGCTGCTGTCCAGGACCCACAGCCTGGCTCCTGGTGCTGCCAGCAATGCTCCCACTGCCCAGCCAAAAAGGAGGGTCATGGGCACCCGCAGTTCATTGTGGGTTGTGCGGCGCATAGCATGATGAGGTTCTGGTACATCAGTAAACATCCAGGGCACTAATGACAGTAATCATTTTATGTCTCTGAGTAAAGGCTGAGTCCTCAGAAGCGGTGCCATCAGCGTGCGTGATACCTGCATCCTCAAAGAGCCGTGTGGTGGAGGCTGCTTTGACCCAGCACCCCAAGAGTACCAGCCTTGCTGGGGAGTGTGTCATCCACTTACTTTAGTTAAGTGAAAGCAACTCCCATAACAGGAGGTAAGAAGTAAAAACAGATGTTCTTTGCTTCCCACTGGTGATGCAGAGGGACTGCAGCTCTAGGATGGGAACCAGGCTTCTCTCTCAGACTCGGGGGGGTGACCACCCTGCAGCACGCACCTTGCTGTACAGCAGCCAGAGGCCTTGCATATAGATAGGTAACCTCAAGAAAAAAAGCGAAGCATATACAGATGTGCTCTGTCTCTGCCTTCTCAATGTTTTTGCTGCTGCCACATCTAGAGGCCTCTAAACAAAATGGCCACATCACAGGGATTTGGATGCATGGCCATTCTGCATGAGGATGCCAGGATGTGACCCATGTGCTTCACGTTTGAACTATTTTCAATCAGTGATAAGATCTTGAAGACACTTAGGCTAGGTAAACCCAGGTTTTCTTCTCTGCTATGGTTTGTATTTATGAACATCTCAGTTCAAGATCTGCACTTTTTTTGCCAAAAATTTCTGTTGATCCAGCTGTGAGTGCTGAGTAAAGGAACAGCGCCATCCTTTATGTGATTGGGGCAGAAATTAGGCTGTATGTTATCTTAACTGTCTGACGCTACAAAACTCATATTTTTATACTGGGAACTCATTCCAAGGAGACAATAAGCATAAGACACCACGGACAGATATAGAAGTGACAGATAAAAATGTCTAAAATAATTTTTTAAATATATATATGTATTTCATAGAATCATAGCATAGCAGGTTGGAAGGGACCACAAGGATCATCTAGTCCAACCTTTTTTTTCCCACTAAGTGCATTTTCTTGATTTCAGAGAGCATTACTCCTGTATAATGAGTGAGATGATCTGTGAAATGGGGGTGCACAGACTGTCTAATATACTTGCTTCCAGCATCTAAAGGAAAAGGGCAACAAAAAAAATAGAGATTGTTAGACCCAAGACTCAGAGACCGCATCTTACTCACTGGTAGGAAAAAGTCTGTATGCTGCTTAAAAGGGGATAAAAAGAGCATAAATTCCAGTCAGATGTGCCTCTTGTGAAAAGTGACTAATTAAATTACATTGGTAGCTTAAAAAATAGACCTTGTTTTAATGGGAAAATATTTTAGAGGTCATTGTAAAAGAAATAAAAAACCCAGGAAAGATGAAGAGAGTATGACTGCCTGCCTGGGTTTTGTTACTTCTTAGAAGTAAATCTCACTTTGGGGGCAGCTTTTGAGAACAGCAGTGAAGCCTGGCACACATACAATAGCTGAGCTCACAAAGAGGCTGCAGCGGTCAGAAAAGAAATGTTGAGTAGTAGGTAAGTGAATTCATCCTCTCCTGACCCTCACGCAAACCCTCCTATGCCCACGCATTTCAGAGGGACTCCCCCAAGATTTGCCCCCATGGGAGCAGGAGGCTTTCTGCCCTCGCCTGTGCCCAGAAGGATGTTCTGGGAGAAGGAAGCCAAACCTGGGGTGGCGAGGCTGGGAGCAGCCCAGCACCCCTCTAAGCTAGCATGGTGGGGGCGCTTTGAGACATTTCTTGTGTTATTGAAACGCACGTCCTGGGCAGCTTTAAAGGGATGCGCTTCAGAGTGATGCTGAATTCAGAACAGAAGAGCTGCTGTTGTGGGCCGCCTCCAGCCCAGGAGCCCCTCTCCATGGTGCCTGCCAGTTCTTGTGCAATAGGTACGACTCATCATTCTCAGTTCATGGTCTCTATGCTGGTCTAGATTTCCCAAACCTCTGCCATTTTTCTTCTGCAGTCACCCCAGTAGCACACTCCACCCCCCAAATATCCATTTCTCACACCGTGTGCCTGAACACCTGCAGGATAAGGTTTTAAAAATTTAGTTTATGTACTGGAAACATGAAAAGGATTAATGCAAAGGGGAAACGTTTGATCTCTTTCACCAAATAACCATATCAAAAGCTCTTTTCAACGCCTTTTGTTGAAACATATAAAAGTCATGAACTCCTTGGCTGCTAGCCAAATACATCAGAGTGGATGGGCCAAATTGTTGCCCAGTGTAAGCTAATGTCCCTCTGCTGATCTGCAGGGACATGGACTGACTTTTGCCATGCCTGGATTCAGTCTCTGAAAAGCTAGCTCCTGAAATAAAACAGATATTATCTCCAGGAGAAAGACACTGGCAGACTGTTTATCTTTGCGAAGATTAATAGGAAAAAAACCCTCACATCTTTTCTAAAAACCTGGGAAGCTTTATTCAAAAAACTCACTTTGCTTCGAATACTCCAATTTTGACTTCCTGGTGTTTGCCAGGGAAGGCTGCTTCCTGTTAAAGGAGAAGTTCCCTTCAGGTTTCATTATAATAACAGCAAAGCTTGATTATGGTAAATTCTCACCAACCTCACCTGAGCTGATGGTTCAAAGAGAAAGGAAGAGGTTTCCTGCTTTGATTTTTCACCCTCTATTTTACTTCAGAGCTTTTCCAGCTAATTTGGAGGGGTACTGAAAAAGGCAATTTTAAAATTACAGGGGTGCTTTGCAGCTGCAGTGAGGTTTATTACTAGGACAGGAACCTCTGTAGGCCATCTGGTCCTACCTCCCTGCTCAAGCAGGGCCACCTAGAGCCAGTTGCCCCAAGGTGAGCCTATGCTGAACTTCCCAGTAATCCACTTTTGCAGGGGCAACTCTAAGAGTGAACCCAGAGGGTCCAGAAAGGTGCTGAGAAGGGGCTGCTGGGCAACAGACCCTGTGCCCAGCTCCTTGCTGGGGCAGGATGGTGTCAAACATCACCCTACAAAACCTCTCCTCAGCTGCCCTGCATCCTCCAAGGGCTGTGGCTCTTTCTCCTGATGCTGTGGCTGTCCCATGGTGTGTTTCTGGTGGCACCCAGCCTCAAATGCAGGCATCTCCAGGAGAGATCTTGTGCAGGTTTGGTGTCTAAGCTGCTGTTTCAGTCCCTGGAAGTCAGGGTGGCCTGTGGTTGTCGTGGTTTAGACAGTCCTGTCACCCAATGACTTCTCCCCACCCGGGGAGGGGAATTGAGACAAGGAAAGGAGATCTGTGGGTTGAAACAGAAACAATTTTAATAAAATAATAATATTAAAAAACAATATTAATAATAGTATTAATATAAAGCACACAGAGTTATGCTCAGCCGATATAGCGGGGGAGTAGGCCTCGGGAGTAGAACAGCAGGCGAGTCCCTCTTGGGTTGGCAGCCATTGAAGAAGAAGGGCCCTCCCCAGCAAACTCCCTAATTTATAGTAAGTGTGATGTTATAGTGTGGGAAAACTTTTGTTGGCCAGCTTGGGGTCAACTGCCCTGGGTTTCCACTTTCACCAGCCTCTGCATCTGCTTATCTCAAGACCGCCAAAGACCTTGATCACCACATATTCATGCTGACTGAAAATGAAAACATAGTGTCTTATCAGCTTTATTCCTACTCAAAATGAGTGCTGAAGTCTTTTTAGAAATGCAGCTTTCCTGAATAGAAAACAGATTCTATCCCAGTAAACCAGTATAGTGGTGCAGTGGAGACCATGGGGAGACCCACATCTGCAACAGGGTGAGCCAAACTGCTCCTTAAATCTTTGCTGACCTCAATCCAGGGTGAACATGGGGACACCTGCATGGCATCACTTCTCCATTTTGCAGGAAGCCCTAGCCTCAGTCTCTGGCTTAGCTTGCCTTTTTGAATTATACTTATTCCATCACTGTTTTATATATTGTTAAATAATAAAAAAGAGATGCAGCAAGCCATTTCCTGCTTGTCTGTACCCCCTCTTTGCCATAGTCCAGCGCTTGGCTTTCCGTGATCTTTGTGAGAGCTAAATGTGCATTTCTTTTCCCATTCTTGCCCATCCTCTCTGCCCACATCTTTGCAGATCACTTAACCATGAGAGAAGCCACTGCTGCTGTGTGACACTTGGTGCCTGTTGTAAATGTGGAATGGTTGAAAGTGTGTTCTCAACATGGTATTTCTACAAAAAAGTCCTCAATCAATAACAGGGCAAGTACATTTCTGAGCTTGGCATCCTGGGAAAAGCAAGCTTTTGTGCTCACGGGGTGTGGATGCAGATTATGCTCTCCTAGCTTTTGAACCTCTTGGCAAATCTTAATCAAACTGAGGAGAAGACGCAGAGAGAAACGAGTTCCTACAAGTTTCATGATAAGGACAGCTGAGAAGAGGAAAGTACCCCTCAGAAAAGCTGTGGCCTGACCTCACCATTGGTTAGACATGACAAAATCCCATGTGATGGAGTCTGTACAAGTCCCAGCTGCAGGGAAAGCTTAGGTCAGACTTTGCATCTTCCTGGGTACCACAGTCATTTGACGAGGGGGCACAGATGTGGCTTCGTTATTTCCAGTCCTCAGGAGCTACTTAAGCCATCCTGGTGGTTCTGGTTTACCCTCTGGTCTTCTGTGTGCTGGGGCCCTCTTGGCCTTGGTGCAAGAGCAAAATAACCAGCCCAAGGCAGTGGTGGAACCACCCATGTCCAGTGGGATTTTGGAAAGGTGCAGTCCATCAGAAATGTATGTGCCTACAGTGCTGACTACTGCTATGTTTCTCCAATACAAGGGGATTTTCTTTCCCCTTGGTACCAAGGAGTTTTATGCTGATTTGACTGAATAAGACTTACCAGCAGAATAATTTCCCTGGAAGATTAGGAAAGTCAAATATTTCTTAGGATCTCTATCATGTCTGAAATCTCTTTATCCTGTATACGAATTACTTTTTTCCTTTTAAACCCCTAAGTGCACTAAAACTGAACCCAATGCTTTTCCTCCCAGCTGTTGCTGTTTAGCTACTCCCCTCTCTACTTAAAAACTTTTTAATTTTCTTTTGGTTTTTTTTTTCCAAGGTGAGAGCCTGAGAGAGGTCAGCTGGAACATAAGTGCTCTGCTTTTCCCTTTCATTAGCACAAGTGACAGCTACGCACAGATTTCAAATTTGTTTCAGCTCTTACTGGGAACTCTTTGCAACCTGAAGCAGGGGTTGATCATTGGTGAAGAGACTCTGCAACGGCAAAGGCAGAAGTCAGGCGGGGAAGGTCTGATATGGGAGCTGTCAGAGATGGTGTCATCGCCAGCTGACCCATCATGAGACCGCCAGGGACAGCCAACAGGCGCCCTGCTTGGGAGGTTCTTGTGCCCTGCTCCCCGCTAGTTTGTGCTTGGAAACAGATTGACTAACATAATAGAGTGATTTTGTAATCTGTCATAATACCATAAGCTACAGATCCACAGACTTTGACCCCTTGCAGGTATAATGAGCTCCTTTATTCAGCTGCACATGCTCTCTCGATGGGGGAGAGAGAGGGGGGCTTTTTCTAATTATATATCCAAAGCATATGTTTTGCCCAGAAACAAAGCATTATATTCATTAGTAAAATCCTATAAGCTAGGCTCTTTTTATTAGCCAGTTAACTAATTGACAGTTAAGAACGTGTATTAATATCATGGTGTAACCATGCAGTCACTTAATCTGACAGCTTTATTAAAATCATAGCATTGCTCCTCTAAGTTGCTACAGTGAAAGGCTGTAGCATTTGCATTAGAAACCCTGGTGTTTGGAAATGTATAGCTCAGCTGTGAAAAAAATCAATATAACATCATACAAAGTCTCAGCCTAGTGGCAGTCTCGGTTAATCCTTGGACAGAGTTGGAGAAGAGCGCTAAAGGTCCTTGCACTGGTCTTTAAAAATCTGTTCAATCCATTTTCAGCAGGTGTTAGGAGCACATGAAAACATATGTTAGCACATTTTTCCTTTTCCCTTACTAATTCAGAAAATGATCTAATTGTAGCAAAATGCAGCGCATTACACATCTGAAAGAATAACATGAAATGCTTGGTGCAGTTCAGGGCAGGGGGTGTATGCTGTGCCAAGTAGAAGGGGCAGCCCAAGTACAGCTGCAGATGGCACTGAACACAGCCCTTCCATTTGCTATGGCAGTTTAAAGAGGTAAATGACCTGTATATGGAAAAGCTTAGAAAATAAATACTGGTAATGGAGTCAATGTCATCACGGTCTCACATGCTCACCTCACCTAAGTAATAACTCTCTATAGTAGCCCATGTTTGAAAAGGTTGTGGTCGCAGATTTCTGTCACGAAGTACAGCGCTTTCATGATGGATGAAAATAAAAGCTCTACAGAATTACATTATTCCCTTCATTATGCTTGCACAGCCTCTGCATTTGGTTTACAGATCTTTATCACCTGGTGCCTGGCATATAAGATGGAGAATACAATACAGCTTTGGGTTTGTCAGCCTGATAGGTAAAGAGGGAAAAAAACCAACATGGAAATCAGTGAAGGAAAAATAAATATGAAAACACATAATGGTGTTCTTACAGATCTTTACTTCATAGACTGGCAGTCATCAGGGTAAAAACAAAGCTTTAAGATGCACCTCTGCTGAGCAGCAAAGCTGCCTGATGTCTGGTCACGCCATCCCCCTTTCAGCTGTGGGAGTTTTGTCTAGCTGGGCTGAAGCTATTGTGTGTTTGCTGGCTTGGTGTGCATCATGAAGTGGTCAGGACCTCCTGGAGTGATGGCCTGGCCCTCGCCATAGCAAAGATGCACATGTCCCCAGCCCCTCTAGGGACTGCATTTACCTGCACTCCCTGCCTTCAGTGCCTGAATCTCCACGATCATCATTTCAGCCCAGCGAGCAGAAGATCGGAGTCTGGCACCAAAGGCCATCTTACTCCTGATGCCCTGGGTACACAATTCAGGCAGGCACTCAGCGTGCCCAGAGGTGCGCTGCTGCAAGTTGCTGATGCTCTGCTTTGTCATGAGCTGTCCCAGTTTCTTGCCAGTAAATCTCACTGCTGCAGCTGCCCCATACTGGGAGTGTCACAGGCTTGGCTGCTGTTGTGATGCGCCAGGGCATTCCCTGGCTCCACTGCTTACTAAAGAGGCTTCATCTTCATTTACTGCAGACTTCCCATCTCTTACCATGGGCAGCATTGAAGTATGTGTCAAGTTGCTGCATGGCCAGACTGACCATGCAGCCAGTTCTTGTTGCATGAAAGATCTTGCCTGGGATGGCTTGGGCCAAGTGGAAATCACCTTGTCTGAGCAAGATGCATTTGGGCTGGACATTTCTGTCGCAGAAGCAGAAATGTCAAAGTGCCTTAAAGAGACTGCTGATTACACTGCAGACAAGAAGACTTCGTGGAAAAAAAAAAAGTCATTTTCTGAAGCAAAGAAGCCCCTCTACAGAAGACATAGGCTGAAGTTGGGAGTATCCATGAATATAAGTGCACATTGCTGCTTTCACTGGGCAGAGGCAACAGGAGATGCTAACAGGCAAGCACACATGAGCCTGGCCACCTCCTGCAGCATGGCCCCCTTTCTCTGCTGTATCTGGCACTGCTGTGCTGGGGATGTTCAGGGGTGTGTCCTGGCCTAGTCTTTTTAGTATCCACCCATGGATCTATCGTTCATCTAATCCTTTCATCAGCTTCCTAATGCCCTCTGAATCCCCCAGTCTTGCATAGTTGCCAGCCACAAAAAGTTCACTACTGCCTATATAAAGAACATCTCTTTTAAACCAGTCTCCTGCGAGTTTCCTCCAGTTCCCCCACGCTGATGTCGCAATACTTGCGAGCAGCTCTTCTGCTTGGCTGTTGTTGCCAAAATTTTGTAAACCTCCAACATGTCCTTTCTCAGCCACCTCCTCGGCAGAGTCCCAGCCTGCCTCCTTGGTCCCTGTGAGATGATCTTAAGATGATCTCCTTGATAATTTCTGTTGCCCTTCCCCATGCCTCCTTTAGCTCTGCTTTCTATATGAAGGCTATATACCAACAAATGTGAGGTGTATAACAGTTCACCCAGCTGGTGCTATTTTTAAAACCCCTTTTATTTTAGCCATGACTTCTTTTTGTTATTAATTGCTTTGTAATCTTAATTAAAAAACAATTTTTATCCTTTGCCTTCTGACACTTTAATCTAAACCCAGACACTCCTGCCCTTTAAAAATAAGCAGAGGACAAAGTAAACCAGAGAACTGTAGTTAAATATAAGTTGTTAATGAGAGCTAATAAAAACTTTCTGGAAGCCAACACAAATTCATGTCTTTGCAACTATTTCTTGGGCAGATCTTGCACCGGTAGCAGCCAGGCAATGGTGCCAATGCGAATTATGCCTGATCACTGGCAGCATGATTGAGATTATTGAGAGAGAAATAAAATGTCAGGGAAAGCCCTTCTTAAACATTCAAACAATATTCGTTAAGAAAGTCCAGATATGGTGAATGGACGGCAACATTATCCTGTGCTAAGCTGCTGTATCTTGGAACAGGCTTGTGGGGTGGACCATAATATCATACTTCCTGAGCATTTTCTGAGCTGCAGAGGAGTAAACAATACCTCTAATGCGAAATCAGAGGTAAAATGAATTAGGTGGTGATAACCCTTTTAAAAGAAAAGGTATTTTGTGAGTTTCTGTGCAAAGACCATTTGAGCGTTAAGCTTCATAATCAGCTTGGAAAATAGTTTAACCCGCAGGAATCTTTGTGACTTACTTCTGTCTTTCCCAACTTGCAAGGTCAACTATCAAAATAGATACTGCTTTAAGAGCTCTGAATGCCAAGTAGTAAGCATAGTTTTAAAATTATTTTCTGTTTCTAAAGGCAGTGCAAATCAGTTTTAGACCATGTTTAAAAATATGGCATAAAATAGTTAATTTAAACAAAATTGGGAAATGCAGAGGAAAAAGGCGGAGGGAGGACTTTGCAGATAATCCACTTACTGCATCTTTGTTGTGCCTATCCTCATAATACCCCTGAGTCCCAGTTGCTGGTTTTAACAGCAACACTTATTAATTTCCAGAGAAGCTGCAGCCGTGCTTCAGCTTTCGTTGTAAATATTCCCAACATTAGTGCCCTTCTCTGATGCCTGCGAAGCCCTGCGGCAAAGCCTGCACCTCCTCAAGGGCAAAACCCTCGTGGCTGCTCCCTGTGTGAGGCTGGGGGAAAGGTAGAAAAAGGAGAGAGAGAAAGAGAGGAAAGAAGGAGAGAAAGACAGAAAAGAAAGAGAGGAAGAGAGAAAGATGAGAAAAAAGAAAGAAGAAACAGGAGAGAGGTCAGCATTTTGGACCTAAGCCAGTGGAAATCCTCAACCTCTAAAGTGCTGCTCAAGCTTCAGTATTGCACCCCCATGATTACTCTCTCGCATCAAACAGGAAAGAAGAAAGTAGGCCAAAATGCCAATGAAATTGATTCCTGATGTAACTCAGTCATTGGATTTTCTGCTAAGGGTAAGACTTCAAGGAATCACGGCCCAAATGTCACAGATGAGCTTATGAGGTGCATAAACTCTTATGTTCCCAGTCTCCTGGCTCTTCTGGCACTGTACTTTGTTTAGGATCATTATGGAGTTCTGGGCTGCCATTAACATCCACACAACTGAGGTACACACTGCCAGCAACGCGCTCTAGTGCCTTTTTCCTGAATTTGATGGGAAAACTTCCACAATTTCCTGTCATCTGTAACCATCTACTGCATGAAATTCTGGAGTACTTGGTGCACTGCCCAGGAAAGCTCCCTTTCACGGTCCTACAGATTTCCACACCACTGCCTCTCAGAGCTTCTCCACCGCCTCCCCCATCACACGGCTATCGGTCTGGCCTGATCCTTGTGCCCAGTCAGGAGTGGATCTACAGAAGCTTTTGTGGAAATTGCACCATGATGTTAGGAAGCATGCCAAGGAGCATATGATACGTATCTTTTCTCACTCCTGTTTGGAAGCAAATTGGACGTAAGAATGTGGTAAACTCAGAGAGAGTTGCATCTCTTGTGGGCACTCCAAGAAGAGTTTAGGACATGGGACCTTTCTTCCTTGTATGGTCACCTTAGCTGTGTTGTACAGCTAAGTTCTCTACAGTCCTGGCAACTGCTAGTTTCATTCCCATCAAAACCAACATGCAAATCTGAAGAAGACAGTCCACTGTGGTCCCAGGGTGGATCACTGGGTCATCAATTTGAATCTGCCTTCTCTGCCAAAAATAAATAAAATAGTAGCAATAAAAAGTGTCAGTGAGAAGGGCAGTGGTGCTTGCAGAGAAGTGGGTGCAGACACCCACCTGCCCTGGTGGAAGTAGCTGCAGGCACCTTCCCTCTCGTAGTGTATTTCTCTTCATGAGAGTCTTTTTTGGGTTCATGGCTTTTCAGGTTGGTCACATGCAGCTTTTGTTGACTGGAACTAATTGAATGAACCATCTTGTGTCACAAGACACACACAGAGGAAGAACATTTCTAAAATAGCTGGGCCGAACAAAAAGGCTTCTGTGTGATGCTGCCGGCGGAGTGGACCAGGAGCAGAACAAAGACAGGGATCTGCCTGGCCACCCAACACCTCTAAGCAGCCTGAGGTGGGTCCCAGGACACACACAGTGTAGATCCTGCCTTTCTCATGCCTGCAGCTTTTCTACAGTTACAGATGCTTCTGAAGCTCTTACAAAGAGCTATTTTGTTTGAAATGCCCATTTCAATGGAACATGCCATGCAAACCTGTTATTGTCTTTCTTTCTCACCCATGCACACTGAAAGTCTTCTTCCTTTGTTGGTTTAATAACCCAGTTATGCTAGAAACATATAATGTCACACTGCATTTTGCTTGAAACTAATATACCTATAAAACTGGCAAATAATTGGAAATTTATCACCTTCTTATCAGACTTGTTTGGCAGTGGCGTGAACTAGAGAACTTCCCAGTGCTGTATTGGATTGCCATTGTTGTAGAAAGTCAGTTGAGACATTTTACAAGGGCATGTAGTGACAGGATGAGGGGTAATGACTTTAAAGTGGCAGAGGGTAGATTTAGATTAGGAAGAAATTCTTCACTATGAGGGTGGTGAGACACTGGCACAGGTTGCCCAGGGAAGTTGTGGATGCCCCCTCCCTGGAAGTGTTCAAGGCCAGGTTGGACAGGACTTTGGGCAATGTGGTCTGATGGGAGGTGTCCCTGCCGATGGCAGGGGGGTTGGACCAGACGATCTTTAAGGTCCCTTCCAACCCAAACCATTCTGTGATTCTATGAAATCTAGCACTAGCAGCTTAAACATTTATAGCTGGACTAGGCAAAACCTATAGATTGTGGTATATGAACTTTAACAACTGTATTACAACATGTCAAATAGCTAACTACAGAACTGGCCAAAACTGACCTAAAAGGATGCGAAATCAGATATAGAAGCACTGTATATTGTATAAGAAGATGGCCACTTTGCAAGCACTTAGTTAATAAAACAGGAAGCAAACCAAACCAATAAAAAGCAAGAAGACCCCAGACCCTAATGTTGCTCCTGGTCTGAACTGTCACATGTGGGGTGATGGTAGTTAGATTATATGGGTATAGTTACCGAGAGATTTCATTGTTTGGAGGCACCCAGGTCGAGCTGTAGTGCTATTAGTAAAAAGGACTTTGTAGAAGAATCTCTCCTCGGATTATTGATTCAGCAGAAAGCTGGAGTCGAACCCTGCTGTGGTGGCTGGCATGCAACATTTCCGTAACACCATCTGCTGGCCAGTCCCTGCCTCTGGAAACGCCTGCTCTCCAGACTCCATTGGCTGCGGGCAGGCAGCCCATCACCTCATAGAAGGTCAGGAAGGCCATGACATTTGGGACACAAGTTCCCACAGCTGTAGGTGTATCTGCTAGACTGTTATTTCAATTTCACAGAACTAAAATCTTCCATTCTGTTTGGGAACTACAGCTGAAACGCTCTAAATTTCACCATTCCTACCTACTAAACCAGCCTGACTGTCATCTTTGGTATCTTACCAGGTTTGCCGTGCATTGTCTTCCACAAAGATTATCAGATTTTGTTAAAGCACTGTCTTTCTCCAGATCTGGCACTTCTCTTCTCAATCCACTGAACGGTTGCTCCCGATTAAAGTGCAGGTGTGCTGCCAGGTAGGGGAAGGGGCAGAACATTCTGTCCAGCTCATCAGAGGATGGGCAGGTTTCAAGCATGAATGTGGATCAGTTGTTGTGCAGTTTCAGATATTCAGCTTTTAGTTTCTCTGCCTCTGCAATGCCCTTTCCCCGTTCTATCTGCAGTCAACCCTGCCTGTAAATTGGGTCTCTGGTTTGTGTGCTTAGGAGTTAAAGCAGGACTGAACTCAGTAGGCTGCTTTTTTGTAACTTTCCCTTGACAAAAGCCTTGCAGGTGCAAGCCTGGTAGAGGCAGTATAGTAGTTTAACCCTCAAGCAGCTAACGCCACACAGCCCCTCACTCAGCCCCCCCTCCCTGGTGGGGTGGGAGAGAGAATTGGAGGAAAAAGGTCAGAACACTCATGGGTTGAGATAGAAACAGTTTAATAATTGAAATAAATTAAATAATAAAAAAATAATAATGTAAATATAATAAGAACAATTATAAAAAAACACAGAGAGTTATACTTGGCTCACATAGTAGTCGTGGGCTGCGCACTCCCAGCAGCAAATGTTAGGGAAGGCAATGAACACTGTGAGCACAGCCACAATGAGTGGGGGCACTTGGCCTTGGAAGCAGAATGATGAGCGAGACCCTCCAGGGATGGTGACCATAAGGACATTAAGGACTAGAAAGAGATGAGTTTCATGCATTCGGGTATCTTCCAAAACAGCTACTGCAAGAGTTGTCACTGCAGGTGTACAATACTCAAAGACAGAGTATATAGCAAAAGACATAGAAAGAAATATCTTAAACTTTGCCTGTGGACTCTACAAGGATCTAACTGGAAACAATTACAAAGAGTAGCTTTTTTAAAAGACATTTTAATTAACACAAAATCCTTTGCCAGAAAAATTAAAGAGATTTCTCTCCTCTGTAGATGACTATATCATGGCACCAAGGCATTTGATGCCACTCACTGGTTGTGGCATTATAAACCCCCTCTCTACTTCCCGTATCAGCGTGGGACAGCACTTCTTTCCCACTAGGGTATGTCTAATGCCTCCCTTGCATGTGATGCCATCACAACTTCTGTGCCGTGTTTTACCATACTCTGAACTTACAAGTACTGAAACTGTGAGATATTTATGAGGCCACTTTTATATGTGGCTGTACACTGGATGGTAAAGATGTAGATAAAAGGCCTCTTCTACTTCACAGAGGTACCTTGCTATTAATGGTGTGATGAATGTCAACGCATTATCAAACCTTTAGGGTCACATTCTCTTGCAGAGAATGGTAATTCCTGCAACTAAATTCATAATTAGACACATTCTAAATGTTTGCCATCATGTGGCTGCTCAGGGTCCACCCTCCAAATAGTGAGGACTTCATGTGTCTGAACTACTTACCCAAATTCTTACATCTTTTGGTCCGTTATTTACAATGTGAATCCCGGCTTCTATCCTCATCACCTTCCCCGTTTCCCTAGCAGGCTGTACTCCTGCGGCCTTCCCCACTCCCGTTCCCGCCGCAGACCT
>NW_010173293.1:0-305 GCF_000695765.1 Mesitornis unicolor | reverse complement strand
CCGCGCCCCTTCCCAGCCTCAGAGCCCCACCAGTTCCCAGGAACACCTATTTTCGTGCGGGGATGAGGGCAGAGAACAAGAGGAGGCGGCCGGGGCGCTATCCCGAGGCAGAGGCGCCATCTTGCGGGGAAGAGGAAGCAGCCCGGCGGCAAGGCCGGAGTGAGCTCCCTGCTCCCTGCAGACCGCCGATTTCGGCCACCCTGTGGGGGTCACGGCGCCTTCTTCAGGGACAGGGACAGAAACGTGAGCAAATGGGAAAGAACCGCCCCCTTCTCCCCGGTTCTCCTCAGGCGCCTCTCGCGGCA
>NW_010173292.1:0-50023 GCF_000695765.1 Mesitornis unicolor | reverse complement strand
GAGGTCTTTTCCAACCGACCGATTCTGTGATGCTCTGTGACTTATTTCTCACAGACTTTAGGGCTTAGGCTCTGTTCCTTAGGTGTGTCAGGACTGGGGAGGACCTGTAGATGAATCCAGCTGCAGGCTGTTACTGCTTTGGTACGGGGACATGGCCTCCTGGGGCTCTGGACTCCATGTTGTCCTTGACCCAGGGCCCTCACACCTGCTCCTGCACAGCCTGAGGTTAACCATGTTTTTGCAAGCTCATCAAAGCTGCATTTTAAAAGTATCTGACAGGTTTACTCTGTGTTATTTATGCAATAGATTCAGCAGAGCATAGATGTGTTTCTTAAAGGAAATGAATAAGTGTTAGGAAAGAAGAGAAAAGTGCTCTCATAAGGAGGCACAAGTGTAGGACTTCTGTTGTCTTGTGCCATACTGTTGCATGAGGGCATGTGTCTGTGTGCTGGTTGTTCTTTTCTCTGGTGCAGTGGGTGACCCAGCAGAAACACATTTTTCTGAGGGATCTGACTGTTCCATTTTTGGAAACATGAATTTGCTTTAAGGAGCTCTGGCTGTGACCCATGAGAAGGGCAGTGCACAGCATGGTAGGCCCACCCCAGGGTCTGATTATGGTCAGTACGAAGCAGAGGGACCCCATCCCAGCCTTGGGTCCCCAGAGCAGAGCAGCCCCATGGGCATCCTTGCTCCCACCAGTCACCTTCCTGAGTGGTCAGCCAGAACTGCATGCCCATGGTGGCTGTAGAGGCTCTCCAGGAGTCCCTGCTGCACTTTCCCAAGCCATCCCCAGAGGGATAAGCAGTCCCAGAACCAAGACCAGGGTCAGAGTCATTTGTTTCTCCCCAGCAAGTTTGCAAAGAACAAGCAGTGTGCACAGCACCTCTCCGGCCCTGTGCTCAGCTAGGGGGTGCAGCCCTCTTGTTGCCCCTCGGCCTCTCCCATGGACCTTTTCTCTGCCGCTGCTTTTTCTTACACAGGGAATTTGTGTGTGGCTGTGAAAGGGGGTCTCCTGTTTGTTCTTGGGCTGTCACTGAGCAGCACACTCTGAAATGAGCTGCAGCAGGGCAAGGGCATTGCTTGGGGACAGCCACCAAGGCACTGGGGAAGGTGGCTTTGCAGTCCCTGCCAGCTGGGTTTCAGCAGCACATGACACTAGCCATAGCCAAGAGCCCTCAAGCTCAGTGTCTGTGGTGGCAACAGCTCCACAATTTCAGTATTGTTGCATATTTCAGAAAGGCTCCTCTACCTCTTCATAAAGTAATGTGATTTAGATCGACAGTAAAATCTCTCTTTGAAGGGAGGAGAGCTGCTGAGTGAATTACTGTATTGGTGGCATGTGATAGGGAAAAAGAGCACAGGAGTATGTATGTGTTGTGCCTGTCTATTCAGGACTGTCCTGAGCTTGTCTGTAAATGAGAGGCTTCCTTGAAGCAAGTGTTAGCAATCTAAATTAGATGCCAAAGTTACTTAACAGATAGGACAGCTAATGAAGTGTAAACCATGCCCAGAAGTAGACTGAACACCTGGTAAAGGCTGCTAATACAAAGTCATACCAAATGTTTCCCTCTCCCTGAAAAACAAAGTGAAAGAAATATCAAAGATGTCAGTAAAATATTAACAAAAAAATCCCAAAACAAAACACAAACACACACCCAAAGATGCAATGCTTGAAGCTGAAAATCACTGTTGTGGGCCCCATGAAGCCTACCATCATGCAGAATATATTCAGCTGTCTGTTATATTATCTCAGATTATTTGTCAGGGATGAATACAACACTCCAGTGCTCTTCTGAGACCAGCTTATTCTGCAGATCCCTAGTCATTCCAGAAGCTGCTGTCAGTGGGCTCTTTGCCTGGGTAACATTGCAGGTCCTGTCCCATCTCTGTCACAGCTCATTATTTAGCACTCCTGGCTCCTTATATGTTTCTAGGATTGTGAAATGAATCTACTCTGGTCTGCATTTATGACACTGATCCTTGTGTCCTGTGATTTGAATTTTTCAGATTCTTATTAGCACTGATGCTTATTTAACAGAAGAAGAGGTACAGTGTTTTAGAAATATGCTCAAATAGTAGCTGATACCTGTAGCAGCTGACAAAGCTTTTTTTTTGCCCCTTTTTTTTTTTCAGCACAGTTTTTCTCTGGACTTTAAGACTAGTTTCTTGTTTTCTGTGCTTTTTTATATTCGGCTCTTATTTGTCCTGGTTATATTGAGTTATTCAACATAGGCAATGTGGCCAAAGCAGCAGAAGTTCAACGTCCTTTGCACATGTACCTCTGGTGTACCCTCCAGCCACACTCACAAGTGAGA
Source organism: Mesitornis unicolor (assembly GCF_000695765.1). Classification (NCBI taxonomy): domain Eukaryota; kingdom Metazoa; phylum Chordata; class Aves; order Mesitornithiformes; family Mesitornithidae; genus Mesitornis; species Mesitornis unicolor. The sequence goes on along the minus strand of NW_010173292.1, from coordinate 47,708 downwards.
AATGGGGAGTATTACCTCTGCTGCTACTTCCATAAGAGGGTGGAAAGGCTCTGCCACCACAAGACCAAAGCATGCGTGGCACTGGATGGGGAAGGAAAATAAGGAAATACGAAGACTATAAATATACCTACAAGCCCCTCAGTCCGCAGGTAAAGCTATGCCTGCATATTCCCCCACTAAATCCCCTCTAAACTGTGTGGGTGCACACAGCTGTTGTCCCATCCAACTCCCCTACACACACATTCCTCCCCACTGCCAGCTGCTTTATAATGATTTCCTCAGCTCTGCATTCTCAGCAAGTAATTTTTGCAGGGTGGTGCCCATCTCTGCTGAAAAGCATCTCAGATTTATGTTCAGTATCATGAAGAATAATGTGGCATACTCAAGTGGGCCACCTCCCTAGGTTCAAAAGTGTAAAAATCTCATCTGTCTGTTCCTTAACTAGCACGTACTAGAAGGCTAAATTGTTGAGCATCACAGTGCTGGAGAAACCTGACCCAGGGCAGCAGAACACGGTGGGGTTTAAACACATACTGGTAACAATAGCTCACTGCAGACTGTTGTGCTGGTTTCACTTGGCCAAGTCCACATATTGTCCCACTAGGAATTGAAGGACATGGAATAGACCCTCCTCAGGAAACGGTGGTGTTGAGTGCATGAGTTTGAGTTGATTTTTCTGCTCTTTCGCTACTGACTTGGCCATCTGGGGAGCTGTAACTGAGGGCAAGGCTGAGCCTGCACCTCCCTTCTGCGCAGACAAAGCTCACTCACTGTTGTTGCTGAAGAAGTAAAAGTGTGAAAGTCTCCTTTGTGATATCACTTGCTGAATGGTGAGAAACATGTACATATAATTCTGCCCAGATTAGATATGAAAACAGTTTTTACCTGAAGCTTCGCTTCTGTGCACACACATATAAAGAGCAAAAAAGCACCAGTAAATGAGTGCTTGTGAGAAGGGCTTGGGACAACTGAACATGTGTGTGTGTGCACATCTCTGTGTGTTTACAGGTCTTTTGGTACCACAACAATGCCAATTTACACTTTGGCCTGAAGTTGTGGAGTTGTGAAATGTAAATGAAGTCCTCAGTATGAATTTTCCCTCTTATTTCCTACTATCTAAGTCCCTGAACCAAGTAAACAAAAAAGTCACTAACTTTTTTTCTAATTATTTTTCTCAGAGCATTGAGATGTTTATGTGTCATTTCACTACTAGTAGCAATCTGCATTTTTGGCCAGAACAAGCAGAGAAAACTGTGTAATGTCACAACATTTTGAAACGCAACCTGCCTGCATGCACACTGTCGTTCAGTTTGTCTTTCGATGTTCATCCTCTGGCCCTTCCTTAGGCTCCTCGGGGCAGAAATTGCCTTGTGACCAGGTGTTTGTACACCACCAGGCACCTCCAGTGTCAGTCCCCAAAGTCTTCTATTTCCACAAGCTGTTTCTCAACCAAGGGCATGGAAGTCCAGGCATTTTGCAGCTCTTCTTTCAGGTTGAGCAATTCTGGAGCAGCTCAGACACCAAATGTAAATCAAACCGGACTTCTCCAGCCCTCAGGAGGGGAGGAATTATGTCCTTCCTCAAACGCCATTCAAAAAAGAGAATTTTTTTCAAGCAAGCATCCTTATTTTGTGCAGATAGAGGATGGGAATGTGCAGATGGAGATGGGTCCAAGAAGAGCAGAAGACAAAAGTCTTGTGATACCTTTGCATAATTTTGTGCACTCTCTCTTAATTCAGCATGCAGACTGACACAGAGAAGTTTTTAACACTGAATGTCTGTGGCAGCATTTTAGACACTAAAGCAAATGTTTTCTTCTACATGGGGAGCTTGTTTTTGACAACTTATCTGGTACATCCTGATCTCTCATAAATTTGAGTATACACTTGCTTGGAGGTGTTACTTTCAAGTGTACTAGAGATAGAAAATACAGCAAAATAGGAGGAAGTGGAAGATATAGAAAGCTGTTCTGGTTAGCACAGCATTCCAGAAAATATAAGATACTAAACAGTGAAGAGGATGGAGAACTCTGAAACAGATTAAGTAACTCCTTTACCATGAGATATTTAAGTGTGTAAAAATACAAGTGAAAAATCTGGAGCTCAGTGTGTCAGAGGAGAAGCCTGGCTCGCTTTGGCTGCACTAGTCCCAAATCTGGGAGTGCACCTGTGTAACCTGTCCCTGAGAGCTAGCAAAGCAGCTCCACTCATCACAGCATCTCACTAGAAGCACCATGGTGTGAAAGATGGAACAATACAGTCCAAGCAAGGCATTAGGAAATTAGTCTAAATTACTGATTTTTCACCTTAACAATGAGGGTCTTCACCCCAGCATCCCTCCACACCAGCATCGAAGCCCGTTAGTGCAGTGGAGCAGTCCTAGGTGAGGCAGTCCCCTCTAAATGTGATCTTTCTGGTGGAGAGGTTCTTGAAAACATAGTAAAGCTATTAGAAGAATAGAAAGCCAGCTGCAAGAAAAGATAAGAACCTCTAGTATTTGCCAAGAAAACAGTGAACATATCCTTGTTAATGCTGGAGACTGGGCAGAAATGGTTGGTGGCTAAAGGTCTTGTGTATCAACAAATATCTCACTGTTCTTCCCCTCATGGTCTTGAAGAGGAGAAGGAAAAAGCAACTCCACTGATCCCCTGTGAGGCACAAGCACAGATGATATCTAAAGGAGGGCAAGGAGGGCAGTGCCATATCCAAGGGGGTGCATACCTGCCTGCCTGAGTGCAGCATGAACCACCTGCGTAGTGGGCTGGGGTCCCAAGAGGTGGCTTTCTTGGCACTCTGAGTAAAAGAGAGCTTAAGACTCCACCAATTCACTTCATAGCAACATTTTGCAGAGTCAGTAAGTGAACCTGTAGGTTAAGGTCTTAACCCATAAAGATTAAGGTCTAAAGCCATAAAGATTAAGGTCTAGCAAAATGAAGAGATGAGTACTATTAATGAAACTGTAAAAAGGAAGCCAAATACCATGTATTTCTGAGGCTTCCCTCATGGTTTTTCATTGCTTCAGGTTGGCAGTGTTAGACAGCTTCACAGCTAGGAGGGAACACTGCCAAAGGTTGTTTTTCTAGTTTTTTCATGTCATACAGTTTCCTTTTCAGTATAGCTTTACACCCCCAAAAAAAAACCCCAACCCAAACAAAAAAAAAAACCAAACCAAACCAACCAACACAAACCTCTGTTTTTCAAGCTGGCCGTTGCTTGCCACCATTCTCCATGCACCTATCATCACTTTCAAATGAAAACCGGCACCTCTCTAAGTTGACAGAGTGAGAGAAGAGCAACCATCATCTTTCTCCAGTTGGAATTTATGGGTTATGCTTTCTTGCAGAAAATAACAACCTTCTGAAGAGTTTAGTGGCATCTGAAAATACTAGATATCTAAATTGTCCACAATTCCAACAAATACTATTTAAATACTATTATTTAATACTACCAATAAGTTTATTAATAATTGTATATAATATACAATAAATTATATATTATTAGAATATTTAACTTAACACTATTTAATACTACTATTTAAAATTTAATAGCAAAAATGAAGTAATAATCAAGAGAAATTCTCCTTTTGTAATGGAAAAAATATCATCAGCAGTGTCTCACAGAACATCTCAGGAGAGAGAGGTACATCTTTCATTAATATTAAAAATGAACAAAGAATAGAGTGAACACCCAAATATGAGAAACATAAAACAAAAAAATAACCCATTCCTTTTACATTTTAAAAAAATCGTAAATCTGGAAAAAATAAAAAATTTTCATAAAGATGTGTTGTTCACAATACATACCCCATTTTATTTTTATTTTCTCAGATCAACATATCATACCTGCACCGTCACTGCTCCTATCTGTTGCTTTATATCAGCTTCTGGGCACCTGTGCAAAGTGCATGGCTCCTGGCATTTATCCACCTCTCAGCATCCAAATAGCATCACTGCTGGGAGGCTGTGGGTGCTTTTAAGGGGAAAAACTACTACATGAATGCTTTCTTGCCTCAGATTAAACTTTATTTTTTAAATATTGCCACACCTTCATGATCCTGGTAAAATGTGCTTTGAAGTCAATGGAAGAACTGACATTGCTTCCAATGGTTTTTGAATGTCTATCACCTTGCAATGTTTTCCAATGTTTTGTTGTTGTCCACTGTTCAATGGATTTGTTTTGTGCTGCTCTTCACACCAGTATGAGCAATAAGGTTCAGAAGTCTCTGATCCTCCTTTTCCTTCACAATTTATCTTTGTAAAGCTTTATTTCCCATTCTGACATCTGCAGGTCTCTGAAGCATGGTCCAAATATCCTCTCTGTGTCCTGAAGGTGCCAATAGCAACAACCACACCTGCTGAGCACTCTGGGAGGCCTCCAGACAAGTAGAAGTCTTGTGTGACCAAACCTCAGATAGGAGCTCATGTTAGGCAATGCATTATGCTTAGGCTGTGTTTACATTAGCATTTCTGTAGGGAGCAATAACATGATTTTGAAGTAAACCCCTGATCATCTCCTCGTATCACACTTGGGCTTGATTGACAGAACAGTTTGAGTGTGGGTGAGCCAGATGTCTTCTGCAGAAAAGCAAAATGGGAAGCTCTGGTCAAGAGGCACATCAAGTGCACTCCAACCCATAAAAATGGACAGAAGAATCTTAACCAGTTACTGGCTCATCGAGAAGCAACAGAGCAGAGGCACAGTGAGGACACTTGATCAAAGGGACCATTCCCATATGAAAGTGAATGTAGAAGAAGGGGTGGCAGCACCAGAGGCTTCGGGCTACACACCTGCTCCTACTATGCTGCATTACTGCCAGGATGGGCACAGCCCCAGAAGGTGAAGGGCACCCACACATGGGGTCAAGTGCATCCTCTCCATAGCCAGGCCATCCAAATTCACCATGCTGAGTCTGTGACTTTGTTTCTAAGTTATACAGTGGATGGAAAACTGAGCTACAATGGAAAACCAAGACATATAAAACCTAAATGCTGGGCTTTTTTCTACTGGTTTTGACCACTTTGCTGGACAAATAACAAGGATCTAGGGCTCAGCTTCCTCTGCTGGGCAATCACTGACAGCCACGAGTGTGACTTGAACAATGCACACATCAGTTCTGGAGCAGAGGAAGTCACAATCAGTGCATGGTCTGTCCCGTCCCCTCTCACCTGCACATTTGTGTTTATTTCCTGGAAGGTCACTTTTCTGAAGATTCGCCTCCAAAATAAGAGCATGAGACAGAGTACACACTTGCTGCTATGTGCCATGGCTTCTCCTAGAGGACAATTGCCCCACAAGCTGCACACAATGTAGCGTTTCTTCCTACACAGGAGGCTAAATCCAAAAGAGAGAATAATGAGGTGCTATGTCATGTTATCTACCTCCTCATCCATGAAAGCAATGCACCCAGAAGTAGGAAAGTACTGAAGAACAAAGGTGTTAAAGCAGACAAACTTCTGAAGTCCCATTTCCATGTTAAATCTAATACAATACATCTACCTTACTATACAGACTTGGTAAAATCAATAGTATTTTTATCTTTGATGACACTAGGAGTAGGAGAAGGTTTTGAATTTACAGGTTTTACATTAGCTGACATTTTACAGGTTTTGCTTACTAGTTTTATCATTAGAATATAATGAACAGCTTTGTGAAAGGTAAGGACAAAGGGCAATGCAATTAATTAATGCAATTAATAAAAGAAAAGACAGTTATCTTTCTTTAGCACAAGAAGAAAACCAGTTACAAACATATTACTGAGCTTTTTTTTTCTGTGTATGAAACTGTCTCAAAGGTTCCCTTGTCCACTTCCTAGGTTGCTCACAGAAAGGCCTTTCTCAAACAGTGATTATTCATGGTTTCACAATGGACATGGAGGTCACTATTAGAATCAGAAAATTAAAACCTCCAAATTTTTCTTTTATCATTAACTTCAAATATGGGACAAAAAAAGTCTTTATTTCCATCAATAATAGACAAGGGTCAAAGGCTACACATTAAAATCCCCTCCATTAGGCACAGTCAATTGGATTTTGAAGTTTGGTTTTCTATTCTGGAGTCTTGGTTGGGAACTATATGTAAGGAGAAGTCACATTTCCTGGAAAAAAAAAACTACTGAGGACAAAGGGACCTGCTGATGAGTGTTCACACGGCTCTGGGCTATGGCAGCAATATGGATCAGGTTCTGACTCCTAGCTCTAAGGAGGCAGTGATGGATGATGTTCCAGGGTGAAGGCTGAGCAGTGATAAATGAGGCAGCCACGCTGAGCACACTCAGGGTAGCATGGCAGTTTTACAACACATCATAAAACAACACTAGCTGCTGCTTTGATGGACAAAGCTTCTGGAGACTGGAGAGGAAATATCAGCTGTCTGTGATAAGGCATTGGGAAGGTCTGGCTGGCAACCAAATGCAAACAAGAGTGCCTTTGCTGATGCTTCTGCTGGGAGAGCAACAACAGCCATTTGGTAGATAAAGACAACTCATGCCTTTGCTCTGAGAATGGCCATCAAAGGACTGTGGGCAAAGAATGCTGAGCAACATGGGAGAGAAAGCCTCAGATATTTTGAGCCTTGGTCCCAGACACACAGGTGTGGTGGGTCATTTGGGACCTTTCTTCTGGACTTTGGAAAGAGGTGCCAAAATGAGGTGGAAAAAAATCACAGAGATTAACTGGGTGTGGAGTCATGTCTGCATTGGCCCTTTGAGTGGATTTTCCACATTGAAGATATGGGCACTCCAGCCTGTGTGAAAGAAGAGTGGCCAGCTGATACATCTCCTGTGCCATCTGATACTTCTCTAGTCACAGGGGACCTGCGTCTGTGACCTGCAGCTCTGCAAAAGCAAGCAGGGCCAGAACTGGATCTGGCTGAGAAGGGGAGGTGGTATGGGCAGTGGGAGGCAGGAGGGAAAGAGGTGTTGAAGAGGATTGAGGTGAAATCAAAGTAACAGCCCTTTGCTAGTGCCCATTCCGTTGTCTCGGCTGTTGGCCATGGATGGCACAGAGAGGCATGGTCATTAAGGAGCACCTCAGTGAGTGGGAGTTCAAAGCACCAAAGCACAGGCTTAGCAGAACAAACACTGATTAGGTTTGTGGTGGAATATATAACCAAACATACAATCTCTGACACACAGAGGCTGGAAAGGGGAAGCAAGAGGAAAGTGAAGGCTGGCTGGCCCTCATTGCCACATGGGAACCAGCAGTAGATGCCCTCTGAAGGTGCCCCCCAGACATTCCTTGGAAGTACCAGGGTGTTTCCCTCTGCTTGGCAGCTACTTAAACATAGAGGATACTAAACCTCCTTCATGGACCTCCAGAAATATGTTGCATGCTCATTAGCTATGTAAGTATGGGAGTCATCACATCCATCCTTGACTGCCCAAAATATTGGAGTCAGGAGTGAGTGAGTCAGCTGGGCTGCTGCTGCAGCTCATGGAGGGAGGTAGGCATCTCCAGCTGGCAACTCATCCCTCAACAGGGCAACCTCACTTCCCCAGGACCCTACTCTGAAACTCAGCCACATCTATCATCTGTCAGAGTCACATTTCATCTCTCAGCAATGACTGTAACCACATTGCAGTTACATTCCTCAAGGCTGCAAACGCTCCTGCACAGATCTGGCTTTCCACATGTGAGCAATCTCTTTGAAATAAGTGAAGTTAAGAACAGGTATCAGGTGTTGCATTATCAATGACTAAATTAATGATAGGGATCCTGAATTATTAGTACAGATCCTATACAAAAACTATGAAAATAAAGAGGTTCATGCAATATTGAGGTCATATGCCGAACACTATAAAAAATCTTAAGCTTATTTATTTTCATATTAACATTTGGGTGGGGATTTTTAAAATTTTGATATACCTGACAACTTGCATACACTGCATAATCCAGCAGGTAGACCATATACCATCTTCATATTGTGGCCAAGTGTGTGGATCAGTGAAACCAACAGAATGAGCCAAGTTTGGAGGAAAGAAAAAAGCTTATTTGTTTATTAATGTTTGTTTGCTTTATTTGATCTAGAATCGGCAATTTAGCAGCAGCTCTCAGAGAAAAGATTGAAGACAGAGAGCCTATAATGCGACTTTCAGTTTCTTTTGCCCTCCACAATGTCAGAGTGCCTTTGAAAAGGACTCATCCTTTATTCAATTGAAGTATTCAATTTATGTTATATGATTGATTTTATCCTGTGTAACGGGCTAGATAGATGACCTAGAGTATTCCTAGAATATTGGCTTTTTTAAAAAAATCCCTTACATCCTTGATTCTGTAAATGTATGTATCACTGGAGTCCGAGTCCCGCCTGAAAACAGCAAACAGCTCAACTGAAATATTTTTCAACTGATTTTTGCCAAAAGAAGTAAAAGCCATGGGACACTGAGCTCACAGGGAGATAACCTCACAGAAGTATTTGATCCTCCTGCCCAGTCCTACCCAGCTAACTACAGCAGTGTCATGTTGTGAAATGTATGGAAAGATTCAGAAGTCAGATCTCAAAGGGGAAAAACCTCGGTGGTGGAATGTACTACGAAACCAAGAAATTAAAAGAAGTGTGCTGTCCTATAAGCACTCTGCTGTGCCTGTTAGCAGGAAAGTTCACTGGCAAGCATGTCCACATGGGAGATTGCTTGGCACCTCTCCTTAGTCAGATTGCTTGGCACCTCTTGTAATTGCCCTGTAACTCTGAAGTTCGAACTACCCAGTCAAGATGTTCCTTGCACAACACACGGACAAATAATAACACTTTGGACATTTCTGAGTAAAATATATTTTTTTTCTGCCAGTGTTTGATGCAACATTTTTATTTACTGTGAAGCTGTACCATGTGCTTTGGAGAGAGGACTATGGATTTTCCCCAGTAGAAGGAAAAGAAGGGTTGTTATTATCCCTTTGCTCTTGCTATTAGCTGTCAACTCATTTTGCCCTAGGATCTTAAGGAACACATTTTGGACATGCTCAGTAGACTTTGCAGGGTTGAACAACTCCTACTTAGTGAACTTAACTCCATCTCAGGGGCAGACAGGACCACTCTGGGATACAAGTTCAAAGAGACTCAGTCGTGTCTGTGGGAGAGGAGATGAAGAACAATTGGGCAAGAGTTGGGCAGGAGGGGACAACTGGGAGGAGTACACTGAGCCAGTGATGCTATGGAGGCATGACTGGATGTAAGGTGGAGATGCGAGGACTTGAAGCTGCTACATGGGATAGCCTGGGCAGCTGCAGAGTCTGGACCAGGCTGTCTAGGACTTAGGAGGCTGGAGAGGAACCTGTGACAGAAATATAGTCACTGACCTGTGGCAGTGACTGACAAGAGGCTTGAAAAGAGACAAAATGGGGAAAAATGTCTGAAATATGAATTGAGGTCGTAAGGAAAATGGGATAAGGAGGATGGTCAGAAGGGGTCAGACAAGGGCAGAAGAGCCTTAATATCCTACCACAGAAGGGAAATTCTGCTCCTTCATTGTGCCTAAGGCACACATTCAAGGGTAAATCTGCCATAAACTCTGAGCATGGCTTGATAGCCTGGGCTCTCATGTATGTACTGCAGAGCACCCTCTGTGCAAAGCAAGGGAAAAAGAAGCACACTTCAGACCCATGAATTACTGAACTGCAATTCACTGCAAATGGCTGCCAAAGTTGAATGCAGAGGAATAAGAAACCTGGGTCCAGTCCCTGGCAGGGTATGTTTGCATTGATTTGGATCTCAAAAACACAGCAGGAAATAAGAACAGTCCCCAAGCATGAGGACATTAACCATCCTTATTCAAGACTAAGATATAAGAAATGCCACTGGGGCATTTATAGGAGCAGCTTTGCAAGCCCACGGGACCTCAGAGCTACTGATATTGGCTGTAGCCTGTACTCTGTTCTGCGCCCATCCTGCTGCAGGTTTGTTGACCTGCCTCTACTGTTCCTCTGTGCAACCCTGCAGTGTCCCCCATCAAGCTGGGCATTTTCCCACAGAATGCTCAAAGACTGGCTCTGTAGTTTTCCTTTCTCTTCCTCCTGTATTTTGAGAGGCAATAAGGTCTTCTGTTGTGTGCTTTCTTTTGATCAGCACCACTGCAGTGAAGTGTACACCTGCAAACTCCCTTTTTTGTATTCTGGGGAGTTAGTTCAGATTTCCTGACAAGATGGTGTCTTTAGATGGTTCAGGTTGCTCTTCAGGCTCAGAATGAGGTTAGACAGCACTGCTGCATCTCATCTCCAAGTTAAGTAATCTAGAGAGCTCCAGACCTTAATGAATAATATGTCCAGCTTCCAGAAATTGTCTGTAATAATAAATCTGAGCTTGTCTTTTTTGTTTCTGTTGTGTTTTAGCCAATAGTGGACACCTTTTCAAATCTTCCTCTACAATTAGGAGGTCATGCCACTTGTCATGGTTGTTTCTTAGACCAAGATGAGAACATCATATAACTCAGAACTGTAGGAACTAGGACTAAGAAAAAGTAGAAATCATGAGACATTCGTCAAGTCTGCCAAACCTGACAAATGATGAAGCTCACTGGGTTTTTTTGCTGCTGCTGCTCTCAGATCAGCCTGTCCCATTTGCTATGCTGATCTGCAGAAAGTAACCGAGGTGAGGACCTTCTGTCCCTTTGCAGACTTCCTGCACAGGGCTCTTCCCCTGATCCTGTGTCCTCAAGTATTTTCCATCTCTGTTCCTTTTCATATTGTCCCTCCTTTCTGTTACCTTGGACTCAAGACTTATGGTTGTAGCTGCTCTGCTTTTCACCTACAGGACAAGTCCAGCTCCAACCATCACTCAGCCTCTAAATGAAGTTTATTTTTTTCCTCCACTTTTCTTTCTTTACTCTTTACTTTTTTTTTCCTTTTTGTTGTGCTCTAAAAAAATAATATTTGGTTCTTGTTTCATAAAGGAATAAACTGATACATAAAAGAAAAAAACCACAACTATCATGGCTTTCATCTTCCCAAGTGAAACAAGCTCCAAACTCCCACATTCTGTTGAATGGATAACAGTGATAACTGAACTGGGATGAAAACTCCTAATGACAATTTTCTAACATAAAGACAGCTTTTTCAATATCAAAATGTGTCCAGAGAAGATACTAAGCCTGAAAAAAATTGTTAGAAGTTGCAGTGGTTTATCCTGACTTTATTATTCTGTACTAATAATACAGGAAAAAATTAAATTTTTATAAAGTCAAAATATAACTGTTTAATATTTTTATTCCAGTACTGGTGTTATTGTAGTAGATATATTTTATCATTTCCTAACATTTTATTATATTGCTTTCACTTTATTGATGTTAAGTGACTTGTAAAATGAAAATGTGCTGAATTACTAAAGCAATATCTTTCAAGGATCCTAAATCACACTTCTTTTTTAAATTCAAAAGTGCATTCAGTGGGAAATTTAAAGTGCTGGATATAGTTCAATATGAAATACCAACCAGTGAGATGTAACCACAGCATTCCTCTCCCTTCCTCCAGGCTCCTTGGAACAGAGCAGTTGCCTCCTTGCTTCTCCGAGTGTGATTTCACCTGTCGTAGGACTCCTTACACAGGTAGCAGTTACCATAACTTGCTATTTAAAAACACACTTCATAAGCTGTGGGTAGCATTATAGGTTGGCTTTGAAGTTGACATGGCTGATAACAAAACACACCAAGCACAACCTATGACATAACTACTGATTGGAAAGTTACCAGTTTGTGCTCAGATTTTAAAAGTTAAAAAATCATATTCGTTCAAATGAAAATGCAGAAGCACATAAAGTTCACATCAGTGCGGAGTAGATAAAAAGGTAGTTCTCTGTCTCTTTTCCAAACTATTTTTACTTCTGAAAAGCAGAATTTCATAAAACTTGCCTAATAAAACACCAAAGTGTTTGAACTTATTTACTTACACCATGGCAGGGTGCAATGAAGACACTATCACTACAGCTTAAGCTTTTTAGTTTCAATTTAATGACATTAATTCCTCAACAACTTTAGTTAAAATGGGATCTGCATTTAAAGCAAACAAGGATGTTCACAAGGCCTTTTCACCAGTTTGACTGAATCAATTCAGACTCCTGAATTTTGGCAAGCCTTATCCATGTTCTTTCACTAATGAGGCTGAACTAATACACAGAACGGAGATGTCTCCAAGAGCTTGAAGGCTGAAACATAAGCGGTCAAAACACATCATGTTCCCACTGCTCTGCAGCATGTTCACCTTCTTGACTTTCAGGTAGAAGCCTTTATAGTCAAACCCTTGTTTGCATGTCCCCAGACAAAGGACATGCTTGAACAACATATCTGGGAGTGGTCATGTGTTTGAGCACTTTTCATCTATCCTGCAAACACTTACCTTGAGCAACATGGAAACCAGGTGTTGAGGTGTTTGTTCAGTTGGTGTCTACCACCTCATGTGGAGTTGTGACAACAATTAACTAAGCCAAACTAGCAAAGAATATAATCAAACCCCAATGGAAATTAACAGAACATCTCTGACTTCAATATTACTATGAGAAATTATCCAAAAAGTTATTTTAATGTTCACAGAATCATAGAATCATTATGGTTAGAAAAGGCCTTAAAGATCAAGTCCAACCGTTGTTTAGCTCTACCATGTCCACTTCTAAACCATGTCCCTGAGCACCATAACTAGACAGCTTTTAAAAACATCCAAAGACGGTGATTCAACCATTTCCCTGGGCAGCCTGTTCCCATCTTTGATAACCTTTTCAGTGTAGAAGTTTTTCCTAAAGTCTAAACCTTCCCTGGAGTAACTTAAGGCCGTTTCCTCTTATCTTATCGATTGTAACCTGTGAGAAGAGACCCACACCCACATATCTACAATCTCCTTTCAGGTAGTTGTAGAGAGAGATAAGGTCTTCCCTCTGCTTCCTTTTCTTTAGACTAAACAATCCCAAGTCCCCCAGCTGCTCCTCATAAGACTTGTTCTCAAGACCCTTCACCAGCTTTGCTGCCCTTCTTTGGACCCTCTCCAGCACCTCAATACCTTTCTTATACTGTGGTGCCCAAAATTGAACACAGTATTCAAGGTGCAGCATCACCAGTGCTGAGTACAGTGGGAGAATCACTTCTTTAATCCTGCTGGCTATATTATTCCTGAAGCAGGCTCACTGGGAAGACATTAATGAACCACAAACTTAAAAAAAAAAATTCCTGCCCAAGCATTTTGTATCGCTTCTTAGATCAAGATAACACTTGTCCAACTCTGTCTTTATGAAGCAAAGTGAACTCATTGGCTAGTGAGATGGAAAGTCCAGGGAGGAGCCGTGGGCAAATTACTGTTGAATTTCTTCTTCATGTGATCACCAACCAGAGATAGCCTTCAATATTCTGTGCTCCATGTGACCTTTGAATGGAACAGAGAGGATGTAATATCTTTCATTTTTCTTTCCCACAGCCTGTGATGCCAGTCTGTGTTATGCACTGACTTCATCTTTTAGCCCTGCACAGGTATAAACCACTTTGATGAGATGCTCACAGCCCTGTAACCTTCTCTTGCAACCTCATCCAAAGAGTTGATCTCTGACTGACTCCCCTGCATTTGCTCATCTTTATCTGCCTTGGCACATTGGAAGCGAAAAAAGTTGTTTTCCATAACAACAAGCTGCACATCTACTTCACAATGAAATCTTAAAATATCTTGTGAGAGACTTGACAGTGGCCCAATGAAAAATTCTCCTGTCCTCTCTTTCCAGTCTGGCTCCCATGAGGAAAAATAAGTGAAACTGAGTCTTTGACTCCAAGGGTGCATCAGTGCCAGGGCTGGACCCTCTCTGACTCTTGTTTGTAGTCTGGGATCCCATAAGAGAGCAGTTTGTCTTTATTATGCACACCTTGCAGTCCCAAATTGTAGGAACAGCATGAGCATTTGGCTTTTCCTTTCCAAAAAACAGTAGCTGCTATTCCTTTCCATGCCTCCTGAAAACAGTCCATCTACCTTAGTTTCTACCTGGCCCTCAAGCATTATAGCAGAGAAAATGCACTGCCCACCAGACCTGTCCAGCCTGGAGCTTTAGAAGTCTTAGCTATGCAATACTGTCATCCAGCTAGGATGCTAGTTATGGTGCTCAAGAGAAAGGTGGAGGGATCGTAACCATTATTATGTTCACTTCCAACAGACTTTGGTTCTGCAGTATTTAACTTTCTTTAATGTAGAGTTGTGACAAGACATTAAATAGTGGGCAGCTGAAAGGTGTATTTCTCTCCATTGTCCAGCTGTGACTCTCAAAACACTATAAATTGCTGAAGATGTTGCCTTCTTGAATCTTATATCCCTCTCCTTGCTGATGGATGTGAGGATAAGTATAATACTCCGTTGTCTGCAGTCCTACATGATACAGGCACTTGCTCGCTACTGTACTTTGGCTGGATTGTCTCCTTACATGTGGGAGTTTAATATATACACTGTCATAATCAGAATGAAACATGTTTATACTCTTAACATTTTAAACCATTAGCTTGTTAAAACCTTTGTTTTTTAGTTGTTTTTTTTTTAAATGGAACTTAAAATTGTGAATCTAATTTTTTTCGGAGAAAGCTCAGATTGTTAAGGAATCAGCAGGACACATCACCAAGCTACAATAGGTTCACTTTCATGTGGATGCTGTAGCAGGCAAGCCTTCATGGAAAAACTCTGAATGTGAATTTAGCTAGTTTTGGATAAAGACGCCTTTCAGCGTCAATAAACACCATGAATGCAGCCATGGTAGAGTTACAACTTAATGAGATGAGGGGAAGTGCACAGGGTCAGGCCTCATCTCCCGGCCTCTGTCATGCTAATCAGCTGGGCAGCCTGCAGCTGAAAAACTGCTGGAATTTTTATTTGCATTTCATTTAGTTGGAAGGAAATTGACCCAGATGGTCCACAAAGGCAATAGAAGGCTGGCAAGCCGTCTAGTGCTGCACACTTTTCCGAGGGGCTGCACTTGTCCGCCCGTCCTTCTTGGAGCCCAAAACATAAAAGATTAAAACAGCGTAAGGGAATTGATTTCATGATTTTTAGATAATTTCCCTAAGATTTCAGAAAAGACCTAAAAAACCTAATTTAATCAGCCAGGAGCTCAATAGTAATTAAAGGGAAGAAAAGCTGAGATAATGAAAGAGGTGGTGGGGATTTTTGCTGTTGCTGGTGGGAACCTTTCTTAATTAGAAAAAGTCTAAAATCTAAATGATGTTAATGAAGACAAGCATGAACATTTATTGCAAAGACACTGTATCCCTGGTCAACTCAGGTGATTGATTGCCAAATTTGATAAACTTCCTTAGAAAAATCTAAAATTATTTACTATGCATTTGTCCAAGCCAAATATTTCCATGTGCTTGCTCAAATGAACAATGTTGGTGTCACTGTTATGTTTGGCCAAAGCTTAGATATCTGTGCAAGTGATGTGTGATTCCACACCATATGGTTATGGTTTCACCTATTTTGCTTTGAAAGTTTAGTTAAAACTTAATAAAATAAGGGCACTTCAGATTCCACCTACTTGTGCATTGTAATCTGAAAGATCATAACATTTCAGAGCAAGTGCAGCAACCTCATGGGGGGCCAGCTGATGGCATATTTACTTAATTGGAAGAATGAAACATGACTGCAATCACATTGCACAAAATATTTTGCAATGACAAACATTCAGCCATAAATTGTCATAGCACCCCAGAAGTGCTATCTCCTTTAGGCTGGAGATCCCTCATCTTCCAGTTGCACCAGTGGAGGTGCTGCCCTTTACCTCCAGCCTCCCCTGAAAGGGTGGAATCGACCAGTCTTTAATTTCTACCAGCATTACTCCAGCCGTGGTGAAGCTTCAGCTACTTGGCACAAGCTACGTTGCCTCAAAGACCAGTGTGTTGACTCCTCTGGTCTGGATAGTTATTGAGCACATGCAAACAAGTCTTCCCAGTGCAAATCCTGGAGAATCAAACCCAGCAACTACAACAGAATTGCTTCCAATTTCCACTTGCATAAAAGTGCGTGTAAAACTGGATTAACTCCCTTGGATTACTGGGCTCACATAGGCTTTTATTTTCAGGACAGGAATTCTGTCCTTGGGGAAATGTGTTAGAAAGAGTCTGAGGTAGCCATAAAACCACACATGTGGGCACTCTGATAGCTTGTGCAAGAACGGAGAGATCTGGGATCTTTCAGCTCCTTCTGGTTCTCTGAGGACTTGTGGCTGGTTCAACTTGTGGCAGCTCAACTGCTAAGCAGCTGCGTGAGTATACCACTAAGGTGATCCAAACATACCACGTGGTCCCTGCTACAAGCCAGACAGAGACCTGGTCTCAGTGATTCAGCCACAAGTTATCTCAAGGATCGTTCTTTCTGATGGTTGTGACAGTCACACTCGAGCTTTGTTTTTATAAAGATTACATAAAGCGTTTGTCCACAGTCCTCTATGAAAAGCAGATTGGGATAATTTACATATCCAGCACAGCCAGAAGTCCCAGACTGCTCCTAATGTTAGCAGTTCAGTAACTAAGAAAGAATGGAAGAATGCTAGGAGGTCATTAGCTCAATTTCTTTATCTGGCGGTGACCTCTTTAGTAATCTAGGACAATTTATAGGACAAATATTTATAAGGTAGGCAAGATTTCTGGGGTTCTGAAGATCAAATACTGAAGATATAACAACTTAAAATCATACCTGAGAGCCATAAGGCAGCATGCGTAACCACATGGTGGCTGAAAGAGCTTCTGGCACTGCATGTCCTTGAATTATCATCTCCAAAAGACAGGAAGAGATCACTACTTTCAATGTGGCTTCCAATGTCCACTGTAACAAGGAAGGATGCTGACTGTTGGGAATGCCTGTCTCACAGTGGTTGAGCACACTGTGTAGGATTGGTCTTGACTTGCTTGAATGAACAAGCTGGTTAAGAAACACTTCTATTTGAATGCATTCTCCTATCCACTTAGAAGCCTGGAGGTGAGAGGACTTGATAGAAAATACAGAGGGCTGAAGCATTCAGATGATGCACTAATTACATTAAACCCTAAAGAGCATGAGAAGCCCCTGGGAAAGTTTAAGCTTTTCCCAGTGGAGGTAGCAATGGCATCCTGCAGGATGCTCCCCTGGGAATAGCAATGGGCTCAGCAACGAAGCTGAGTGAAGGACTTAGAAAGATATGGATGGACATTCAACATCTCTTGGACAAACTTACTCGCAGATATGGGTGTTTCTGTCTCCTCTGAAGTCTTCTCAGTGCAGATACAATCCAACTTTGCAACTTAATAGGGGCTCAGTGCTAGAACTGAGTGTGGCAGGCCCCGGTGCCAAGGCTACATTTTCATTGGTGCCTGAAACCCAGATGTAAACCCAAATTGCCTCCTCTTTATAATGATAAAGCAGAAGAAAAAGTTTGAGGTGAACTTGAAGCTTTTTTATTGTAGTTATACTACTGCCGGCCCAGTGCTGTCCCAGCTGCAGCATGAGTGAAATGCTCACCACCAAGTTGCCTGTTTCACATTTCAGTGTTGCATGAAATGACTTTGTTGTTGCTACTCTCTGGCTGGGGTAGCTGTAGTGTGTAGATGGGCTAAATTCAACATACCATACATGAGGGCAGTAGCAGTCTGGGCCTCGTGAGTCCTACTTGTAAACCCTGCAGGATGCCCATAGCCACATCAGGGCAGATGATGAACAGAGCTTCCTCTCTGGCCCATCATGCTTATGAAGTTCATGCTGGAGGAGTGAAAATGGAAGTTAAAATCTGAAAAAAATGGAAATACCTATGAAAGCCAACAATTTGCTTTAGAAATTATTCAGTATGGTTATAGAGGCTTGCTATCTTCTTGGCATGCTCTTCAGCAGCTATCACTAAGAAGGATTACCAGGTCACAAGCTGTAGCTGAGGGAGGAAAAGGAAGAACTCAATTCAAAGCACGAAGTGCAGCCCTCAGAAGAACAGTTAGGAATAAAACTAAAAGCTGTCAGATAAACAAAAGCAGTGCTGGGACTGGTGAGTCCAGTCAGCTTCCACTGCAGGACTCTGAGCTCTGCTGGTTTCTCAGACAGCTTGTTTCAAAGCATTTTAATGTCCTTATGACATTTTTCTTGAAGACTGCAAAAGCTAAATTCTGTTGTTTATGCTGAAATCCTGAGAAGGTCTCAGGCAAAACAGGAAATGTTTATTCAAACATCTGGCAAGAAGAGCTACAGGCTGAGCCCCAGCACAGTATGGGCCAGTGCTGAGGAGGGAGGGAGAGTCAGCCTGGGACTTGCAGGTCTGGAAAATTGCAGACAAAACAGAGCGCCCAGAGGAGAACCAAGAGAATGACAGTAAGTCCAGAAAGTGTGATGTACAATGAAAGGACTGGGGCTCCTCTAGTGTATGTCAGGGATTTCTTGATAATATTTTTCAAATACACCAAGAGCTCCTGCAAAGAAGGAGCAAAATACTCTTCATGCCCATATAGGACAAGAAAGAACATACTTAGGTGCAGTGCAGAGGTTCCAGTAAGACACTAGAAACACTGGCTAATGGTGTGGACAGTAAAGGAGTGGAGCTGTGCTAAAGAGATGTGTGTTGTCCATCCTGGGAAATCTTTAAGAGCAACTTGGAGAAACCTCTGTCTGATGGGTAAGGGTGGTCATGTCTTGTGGTAACAGTCTAGACTAAAAGAACACTTCAAAATTACTCCAGCCTTATTCTGATACTTTGCTTTTTTTTCAACTTTTCAGAATGAATCTAGTTTGATTACTTCAGCTCTCTCGATACTTTCGGTTTTATTACATAAAGTCACCTTACATCATGTGTGAGGCTGTCTGCATTGGTTCACCCCTCTACAAAACAAAGTTATGTCAAATATAGGGCTGTAGTATGAGGATACAACTCAGCTGAATATAATAAGTTTGCAAAGTCTTGTCCTAAGTCTGAATTCAATCTCTGTGAAACCAATAGAAGAAGTGTCATGGAATTAGTGGATTAAAGAGAAATTATTCTAAATGCTAAGTAATTTTAACAGAAGAAAAATCATAGAACAGAACTCTGTAGCTTAGCTTAAAATTCAACAGAAAGTTAATTCATTAGTAAAGTCACTCAAGCTTGACTAATAACAGCCTAAGTCAGAAAATCTAGCAGTTTAAAGTAAACTCTTAGTTGCAAGCATAACTTGATGCATATGATGTCAGCTGCAGAAACTGCCATTTCAAACCTCACCCTGGTTGGCACAATGGGAACAAATAGCTCTCAGCTGCAGGCGAAGCCTACCAGACCTTTCTCCTCAATCTTTATATAGTGTCAGTTCTTCTTAAAAAACAGCCATTAAATTATCACCATTGTCTTGGGGGAATGGTGATTGATGCCTCTTCTTTTATGTTAGCTCAGCTTGTCTCTCTGCTCTAAATGGTCTTGTCTTTGGCGTGGATGTTGGTAGTACATCATTATGTTTTGGTTAGCTTCATGCTGCTCACTCACTTGCAGCTTGGCAAACAAGACTGTCAGATGACACGGTCGTTCAGCAGATTAATACAACTCTCTTGAACTTCTCAATACAAAAAGCCATGGGGTCCCACCTGTTGGGACTCAAGCAGGGCACTTTGCAGGCAGTGCTGTCCTGTTGTGCATGCCAAGGTGACAGGGTAGAATAACTGGGCTTTCTGCTTCTGTGGTACCTGTTGGGTATCATACCAGCTGCCGCAGACAGCTGAAAATGTCAGCTATTACTTCATGAGTTGGTACACTGCAGAGGTTGGCCCTTTTTTGTACACAGCTGATTGCTGTTTGTAAAAGTACAACCATATACCTTTGGAGAGTGACCAAAAAGATAATTGAAACCAAGGTGAAAGAGAAAGCTCTAAGGGTCTGTAAAGGGCTAAAATCCCATTCTGTTAACATTGGTACAAGCCCACAGAAAACCCAGAGACACTGGTGGTGCAGTTATCCCTGTGACCACAGCCACTACAGTCCCGTGTGCTGTTTGCCATGCCAGGTCCCCTGGGAAGTGCTGAGTGCTTTCAAAGGTGACCCTCACCTTCATGCCAGCAGAGCAGAGGGCTGGCTGCTGTGGCCAAGAGTCTGTGCTGGGACAACAACTGAGTCTGAGAAGCTGGGAACTGGACCTGACAGTGCTGCATTTTTGGATGAAGGGGGTTAGCAATCTGAGCTATGGTTTCACTCTGTGTGAGTCATCTCTTCGAGTGTTTCTGCAAAGCAGGAGTAAGTAAGTGTGGGATACTCAGCAGGTGACTTCTGAGAGCAAATGAACATTTCTAAGAAGCTGTAAAATACTTTGACAAGCAGATTGGGAGGGCAGAGAGAAAAAAGGTAGGAATGTTTGAAGATACTTTGTGTGAAAAATGTTTCTTCTCAAGACTATAATCCTGGAAAGAAAAGAGCCAGGTTTCCAATCATTCTGGTCTCTCACATGACATCACTCTTCACCTTGCTGGTCCTGTTCCCTCTTTTCGTCCCTTGCTCATTTTTGTTGCAAGTTCTTTGAGCAGGAAAAGTATCCTGCCATGTGTTTGAATCGGCACAACGTACCTCTAGTGTTGACTGGTACGTGAAATGAGCCTCAAATGCTTTATTTTTTTCCTGTCTGCCCCTCAAACAGCCATACTTTGAATTAGCTGTAATCTTCACAGATTGTAGACTTCAAACTTCCAAATAGAAACAGCAAGTACTAAAATAAATAGGCACATCAAAATTGCTATCTTAAATGGATAAAAAAGCTTAGCCAGCAGCTATACATCCTACCTGGAGAGTGTGTGAGGCTTATCCAAGCATCCATACTCCAGAGATGGGTGACCTGAGCTGAGGGTTGTTACTCAGGATCATATCTTTAAGCAGCCTCTGCCTCAGGAGGCAGCCCACGTGTGCTGCAGCCACCAGAGCACCTGGCAGACTTCACATGGACAAAATCTCTCCCACTGGGAGACTTGTTTGAACCAAAATGACTCAGAGGACACTGATAGTGAGATTACTATGGTGTTCATGATATAACATAATCCTCTTTACTTACCACATGGTGTAGTTTACATTTAACTCAAGTTTTGTATTGTATTTTGTTTTCTTTTTAGAACGAAGAGGCTGAAAATCTTATTTATCCCTTACCTTGAGTATTGGGTGCATGTCATAGAATCATAGAATCCTGATAATCATGATAATGTAACAGAGGGAAGGGATGCCATCCAGAGGGACCTGGACAAGCTGGAGAAGTGGGCCCAGGTGAACCTCATGAAGTTCAACAAGGCCAAGTGCAAGGTCCTGCACCTGGGTAGGGGCAATCCTCATTACCAATACAAGCTAAGACATGGTGTGCTGGAAAGCAGCCCTGAGGAAAAGGAGCTGGGGGTACTGGTGGATGAGAAGCTGGACATGAGCCACCAACGTGCATTTGCAGCCCAGAAGACCAACCACATCCTGGGCTGCATCAAAAGAGGTGCGGCCAGCAGATCGAGGGAGGTGATTCTACCCCTCTACTCTGCTTTGGTCAGACCTCACCTGGAGTACTGTGTCCAGCTTTGGAGACCCCAACACAAAAAGGACTTCAAACTGCTGAAGCAGGTCCAGAGGAGGGTCACAAAGATGAACAAAGAGCTGGAGCACCTCTCCTACAAAGATAGGCTGAGAGAGTTGGGGTTGTTCAGTCTGGAGAAGAGAAGGCTCTGGGAGGACGTTATAGAGACCTTCCAGTACCTGAAAGGTGCCTATAAAAAATCTGGGGAAGGGCTATTCACTAGGGCATGTAGTGATAGGATGAGGGGTAATGGTTTTAAACTAGAAAAGGGTAGATTTAGGTTGGATATTAGGAAACAGTTTTACAATATGAGTGTGGTAGATCACTGAAACAGGTTGCCCAGAGAGGTGGTGGAGGCCCCATCCCTGGAGATATTCAAGGTCAGGCTTGATGGAGCTCTGAGCAACCTGATCTGGTAACATTGTTCCTGCTCACTGCAGGGTGGTTTGACTGGATGATCTTTAAAGGTCCCATCCAACCCAATACGTTCTATGATTCTATGATTCTATGTCAGGTCTCTGCATCTCAAGAAGGATACAGTAAGTCAGAAGACAGAGAAAAGGGCAATGAAAATGATTGAGGAGTGGAGCAGCCATCTTATGTGGAGAAACTAAAAGGACTCCTCAGTTTAGAGGAGAGAAGGCTAAGGAGGTACCATATAAAGTTCACAAAACCATGAAGGTGATGAGTAAGGCAAACATGGAACTGATGTTCATCAAATCCCTTAATGTGAGCACCAGAGCACGCTCAGGGAAACTCAGGGAGATCAATTTAAAACAGGCACAGGACAGTACATAGCTGGTAGCAAACATCTGAAAATCATGTCCATGGCAGGCTGCAAAGGTGAATGGAATCAGCAGGTTCACAAGAGGATTAGACACATTTATGGACAGCAGGTCCGTGATGTGGTACTCAGAAATGTATTCAGGTACCTATCCACTAACATTCCGTCACTCCTTGGGCTGGGGGCTCCCAGTAGTGAGAATGGACCACAGCAAGTAGTGAAACTCCTGTGCTCTCCCTCATAGCAGCTCCTACTTCCGCCAATGGAGAAAGAATAGGGAGTAGGAGACCACTGCTCTGACCCAACAGGATGTTTCTCAAGATAATCTTCTCCCCCATCAGCTTCTTTCTCTCTCCAGAGCCCAAAGAAAGCATGCACTACTAAGGGACTACCAAAGGCTGGCAGGAAGGGCAAGCATGCCATGGACTTGATGGTTCCCACATCTTTCAATGTGGTCCTGGAGTTACTTTTATTCTGCTTTGGTGGCCAGGAACAATACTCCTTTAATAGAGACACAGTTTTAGAGCGACTCTGTTTACAGTCAACTCCAAACAGATTTTCGCAAATGTTTTCCCAAATACAACCTAATCAGTCTGCTTTGGTGGCATTCGACTCCTTCTTCATCTCATTTCTTTCCAAAGATGTGAGGGAAGTATGGTTTGCTAGGATGTCCACAGACATAGAGCCTATGGCAAATATGCTCCTCCATGAAGACTCACAGTAGGAAAGGATCATTCGGTAAATCTTCAAAGCTCCAGAAACTGCCCAATTTGACATAAGAAAAAAACAAGGTGTCTCTAAGCTACCAATTCTGGCTCAGTAACAAAACATTAAAAAAAGCATCTTAGGAATGCATGAAGCAATAGACAAGGAGTCTGCAGACAATCCAGAGACTGTTCAACTGCTGAGCAAATCACTACAAGTAAGTAATAAATATGACAAACAAAATAATTTTCCAGATAATTTTGCAAGCAAGACAGTGTCAAATAAACTAGCCATGGTTAAGAGTCCTGTTCTGGCTTTTAGAATCCAATTGGAGTAATAGAAAATAATGACTCAAAGTGCTGGTTTAGTTATAGGTTGTGTTTTTTCCTTAAGTTTTCAATTGCTTCTTTTGACTGGACACTATGCCCTTAGAAGATGTCAGATTGACCTTTCTGGGAACTACAGAACCTCTTCTTTTTAAAGAAAATTCATCCAAAAGCTAAAGAAGCCCTTATTCCTACATTTTCCGAGCCAGCCTTTCTATAAGGCGACATCCTGTCACTACCCAACATTGAGGGCTTTCCATGTGTTGTTTCTGCTGCTTCCATTGCTCTACATCTTTTAGGTGGCAAGATCTGTAAAATCATAATTATGTGAACCTAGAAAGAGAAGTAGAACATACTCTTCTAGCAACCTACTGCTAGATGAAGATGACTTTACCTTTTTCTGGACTTCCTTTTGAACGTTTAAACTCATCAGTGTTTCCCATGTGAGCTGCTGTGTGTACTGTGTTCATTTGTCTTATGGTTTAAAGCTCTTGGTTCACCCTGTTTCTGCATCAGCTCGGAGCAGAATGAGGTGTGCCACCTGAGAAAGCATTTTAACCACTTCAAAGCTCCTGGGAGCATTGCTACTCCAAGGAGACCAAGAGCAGATAACTGTATTCAGGGAGGATGAGGAGAAATGGTGAGATGGCCAAATTTTTGCTGAGCAGGAATCCAAACACAGCACTTGCCCACACCTGTCCCCTCTGTTCATTTCTTCTGTTGTCTTCCCACCGCCATGTCTCTGGACTCCACAATGCCTTAACATCTTTCAGCTTCATAGTTGTTCATGCTGTAAACAGCTCTCAAGATTCAAGTGAGTGAGATGAGAAAAAAATTGATGTCAGCGGAAAAAAAAAGCTTCAGCAATAAAGATGACCCGCATTTCTGAAATACATTCTTCCCATGCCCATCCTGTGTGAGCTACTCCAACTCCTCAGTGTGAAAATGTCAGTGAGCCACCTAGCTTTGCTGAAAGGAGGAGGTGTGCATCCAGCATTCAGGTCTACACTCAGATACTTAAAAGACTGTCTCCAGGTGCTTAACTTGGGCATTTAGGATTCTCTGAGAGGACTCTGCAGTTGCTGGCATGTGGACATGTGAAGCTTGCAGCTATGCTTTGGTTCCTGGTAGTCAGATCTCCAGGCACACCCAGGCACACAGGGACCCCGTGTCCATGAAAGGAGCTAGAAATGGAGTTTAATAAGATGTGACAGACCACAGTGATCAGGCACACAGACTGACCAGTAGCTTCATTATGCACAACTAGCATTTTTTATTATCTCTCCCTCTGTTTTCCCACACTTTTTTTTCACCCAAAGCACCTCCATCCCTCTCTGTCCCCACCTTTAGTCCTTCCCTTACAAGTTTCACAGCAAGGTCTGTACAATGCCAAAATGTTCTTCTCCCTCTTGTCATACTGAGTGCCATGCCCCTGCAGGCACCAATCCCATCAGTCTGTAAGGTGACCAGGGAGCCACTTGGTTGAAGGCTGTTACCCTCAAACCATGGAACTAACAGCTTGCCTGTGAGAGCCCTGAGAAGTGCAGGTTTTCTCCAACTAGGTTATCTTGGTTTTCTCCAACTAGGTTATGAGGGTTCCTGCTCTGTCATCTGTGCTTCTTTGAGTTAGCAGACATAAGACTTTAACCACAAAACCTAACACCTCTGAGCAGCCGAATCCCACTCCTAATGCCAGTCATGAAAAGAATAGTTTCTGGAAAGCTGCACCAAATACCTGGATGATAATTTTAATTGAAATTACAAGCTTGCAAATCTTCTCAAGGCAAGTTGGGGGTTTTTTTGAAGGTCTGTGTGGGCTGCCATTTGGCTAAAGTTTGCTTTCATATTTGTAATTTATTTTTATTTCACTCCACTCTTCCTTGTGTAAATAAGCCATGAACCTCAGCCACAGGTGTGTGCGAGACAAGGTGACCAGTCTGCTCCAGCCTTGAGCAAGTGTGAGGTCCTTGGCCTCTGCTCTTGTCCACATCCCCATAGGACAGGACCTGCCTCTCAGGTCAACCTGGACTGCCTTTTTACAGTTTACAAGCAGTGTCCTCTTTCTCAGACCTACAACATCAGCTGGGTCAGCCACATGCAGAAACTTCTCCTGGTCCAAGGCTGTATGCTTTGCTAGAGATGAATGAAACCCCAGGTTTAAAGATTTTTGATGTCTGAATCCTAGTTGAAAACTAAATTAAGATTTAAATGTATGTTTTTTGTCTAAAAGCATTGGATTTTATGCTGTATTCCCAGCAAGAGTAAACACTAGTTCTGAAATTTGGTCTCCAAATATAGAAGGTTTATTTCTTCACATGTAAAAGCTGATTGCTTCTTTTTCCCTGATAGTGCAGTTGACCACGAGCACATCAAGAGTCTAAAGTAAAGCAACAAACCTCATCCATGCTTGTTCGTGTGTTAAAGAGATTTAAATAATATTTATCTACTCCTGAACTTTGCTATGCCCTGTTGAACAGATGACTCGGAGCAAGAGAAAATGGTGAGTGGGACTGTCTGCAAGCTTCAACTTTTTTGTCCTCATTTAAGAGAGGGAAAGCTCTGATGAATCCCTTCAATGCTCTTGAAAAAACTGGACAAAACTGCCACTCCAGCTATAGCCCACACTTCAAATGGCCGTGAGATGGCCTTTTCTGAATGCTACATAGTTCAAGGAGGCAGTGAAGTGCTCGGTGGAAGATTTTGTATGGGAACTTTAACTTCCCATTCCATTTGACTTTTGGTCTTTAAAATACAGGTCAAATCAATGAATTTAATGAAGGCCATGGAACACAAAGGCTTTGCCTTGCATTTTGACCTAGATAAAGGAGAGTCAGTCCAGGTCAAAAGGCTTTAGCAGCACTTTAAGTGGTTAGTACACAAATGTGACAGAGTGTTTAGACTCTCGGAGACTTGCAAGACCCAGTGACAAACCGTTAAAAGTATTTGAAATAGCTGCTTGAATGAACTTTGATAAGGTACTGCTATTGTCTTCTATTGTCTCTTTCTTTTCATACCAAAACACCCCCAAAAGAACAAGAGTCAATGAATGTATAATGCAGTCCCACTTTTACTGGATTTGGGGCTTCTTTAGGCCCTTTGGACATTTCTTGTGAACTGTTTATACCATTTTCATTCATTTCCCCACATTAAGCCTTTCTCAGACACTAGTGATTAATGTGACTTGTCAGTAAGAGCTTTCAAAGTGCAATGATACTTTCAGAACCTATAACATGTCAGTCAAACCTGAGATTAAGAACAAACCAGGAGTAAATTTACTCCAACTGAATCTTCTTCTGAGGTGGAACTACTGTATATGGAGGTGGTGATGGCACTTTCAGGCTCCCACAGCAGAGATCCAGATGTCTGAGGCAAAACTAGCACAGAGCAGCAGACCTGCATATTAAATTCTGGATTCATACCTTTCCACTCACGAGGGCATCCCAGTGAGACTGTCAGGCACTTAACACACATTCACATTCCCTACACAGGCAACTAAATTAGGTGATTTAAATCAGATTGTTGGTAAAGGTAAGTTTCTATTATCAGCAATAAATATATTTTAATGGTTGAAAGTGTACTGCCAGAAAGTGTATGATCGTAGTATCTGCCAGAAATCAAATCTCCATTTAAATACATAATTATTCTCCATTACTAGAAAGCATTTGTCGAAGGAAAACTGGTAAAATGTGTAACAGTTCATTATGCAGGACCAAATTTGTCTAGAAAGACCAAAATCCTAGTTAATTTGTGCAAGGCAGAAAGGTTCAGTTTTGTTCTGCTTTTCAATTTTGCTGTAAAAAGTCTGCTTCTTGAAAGCTTTCCAGGCCAGAGATCAGGTTCCCTCTTTATAATAGGAGCTATTAATGCCTGAAATGGGCCGCTGTAAAGAACCACATGTCCGTTTCACATGGTTTGATAGCTCCAAGATTTTGCTCACTGTGCTTTTGGGACTTTTCTCAGTATTCTCTATAGCGAGATTTTTATTGTATTTTACTCTTTTGTCTGGTTTTTGTGTTTGAAAATTTTCCCTTATTCATTGACCAGCAACTTTCTGTCACCCATCTTTGACTTTTCTTCTTACATCTGCATTAAAGCTGTCATTTACTTCTGCTTTTTCCCCTCTCTCCATATTTGACAGCAAAAGCCTCCATCAGCTTTTATCCCTTTTTGTTCACATTATGACATAACCTGCGCAAAGTGGCACAGCTCCCCAATTCTTGTATATAAAATTTGCAACATTTTTTGAGACGGGTCAATGCCCATTTTTGGGATCCTTTTCTTTATCTGAGTACCGTGTTAAAACTTTTTGCAGATGTGAGCTATTCAGGAGCAGCCTGCGGCTGCATGCAGAGATGGGGAAAAGAAGAAAAGGCCTTCCTATTTTGTGATTACCATAGTAACTCAAACATTGCCAGGGTGTTTGTCGGTTTGGTAGGGCACAGCCGGGGAATTTTATTTCCTGTGCAATCAAGCCCTCTACTGGAGATCATGGCTTGTATGACACAGGGTTACAGAGAGGACAGTGGGCTTGTTAGGCCCTGGGATTAAGCATTGCACTTTAAAATAATACCCATTTGTATCCATTTTGTTCAACATAACAACAGCTGCTGGCCTTGGGATGACAGGCTTGCCTTTTTAGC
This sequence comes from Mesitornis unicolor, assembly GCF_000695765.1. Lineage (NCBI taxonomy): Eukaryota > Metazoa > Chordata > Aves > Mesitornithiformes > Mesitornithidae > Mesitornis > Mesitornis unicolor. The sequence goes on along the minus strand of NW_010173292.1, from coordinate 19,809 downwards.
CAAAGTCTCATATGACATTTATGAATGAGGCAGACTCCATTCATTTTCACTTTGAATTCACATTGGTTAATTTTGGTGGTTTGATTCTCTTTTTTTTTTTTTTTAAGTGTGTGGTGATATTTAAGATTGTCCCTGCAATTATAGTAATGGCTTATGACAAGGGATAATTCAGTTTTATTTAAGGTATCTAATTATCACTTTCACTTGGGGGCAAACAGGTTAAAAAAAAAAAGGAGAAAGAAGCAAAGAAGACATCTTATGTCAGTGTAGTGGAAGCTTTTTATTAGACTGATAGAGACGGAGAAACAAACTCTCAGGCATAGGAGCTTTTCTTCAGACCTGAAACAGGAGCTGCAAACTTCAGGCTTGAATCACCCTTCATCCCTCATTCCTTCGTCCCCTCAAACTGGTTTGTTGTATTGGTTTTCATTTTTAACCTGAAACAAGTAAAAGAGGGAGGACTGGCTTGGTCCTGGCAGTGAGTTTTCCACCCAGAGGATGTGAAGTAGTTCTGCAGCTGTGAGTCTCATGGTCTTTGGCCCTGGAGAGCCTTTGCACTGGTGTCAGGTAAGCACACGATATTCCTAGTTTTATTCCTGCCTGAGACAACACCAAGGAGCAAGGCCAGTGGGAATCATGCACGGGGCTGCAGTTTGCTACCACAGCTCTGAGTAGGGGAGAGCGCTAGCCCTCCTTTCCCATCCCTGCTGTCACACAGCCAGTCCCAGTGCCAGGGCTGCCTTGAAGCCTCCAAAGGACTCAGGACATATGCACAAGTCCCATGTGTCCCATCAGCTCCTCTCTTTTCTGCTCCTGCAGCTGAGCTGCAAGAAACTCCCAGACTTTTCTTGATGCATTTCTCCAACCTAGGAGTCCATATTTTCTGAAGATTTCCAGCTCCATTTAAATACCGAAGTACTTAAAATCTGGCACATTGGGAAGGCTGCAGGAGAAACCTCCCTTCTATGAAGCCAGAATTGAAATGGCTTTTTTCCTCCCCTGAAATATTGACTAGAGGAGACAATCACCCTGATCTTTCACTCCCATTGTACTCCATTTTTATGTACTATCTCCATTTTATATATACTATCCCCATTTTATATATATACCCTGACCAAGGACAGAAGCATGTAGTAGTTTAATGAAGCCTTCTCATGGCTGCAGTTGATCTTCTGCAGTGCCTCACAGCTGCCTGGAGAACAAGCAAGTTGAGGCAGGAGGACAGAGAGTGGTCTTGGTGACACCAGCACAGGAAAGACATGGAGCCTGGTATCAGATCCTACCTGACTGAAAGCTTCCTTCAGTGCTGGTGACTGAGAGATCAAAGAGGAGAACCACTTGGGATACCAGAGCGGCTACCATTTGACTTAGACACATGAATTCCTGGGAAACATTTAATCCATTGTGTACTTCACCCTGCAAACCTCCCATCTTCGTAAACCAGAACTTCCTCAGCCTTGTGTCCTAGTATCTTCAGGATCCAATTCCTGGCTTGTCAGTGAAATGTAGGAAGAGCTGATGAAGACTACAGTTATCTTTCTATCAGCTTGGGAAATGAAATAAAATTATTTGCTTTCATGTAGAGACTGGAGCAATTATATAATACTGAAAACTACCAGTAACCAAATCTGGTGATTCAAAGAGGGACTTACCCTGCAAGTGGTATGCTGATAATCAAATTGGAATGTGGTTTATTTTGCTTTTCCACTCCAGAGGAGATTCATAGCTGTAAGACTGGTGGGTATGTCCCACACTGCCACATGCATTCAGCCTTAACCAGGCTGGAGTGCAACCACAGCCATGACCCATTTGAGCTGTTTGACCACGGAAGTGTCTGGACTGAACTCGGGTTGCCCGCCAGCTGACAGCCTCTGTGGTTACTTACCCTGCCAAGACCTGGGAAAGGCAGCACTCTGTGCTGGGGACCTTGCCAGCTCGCCCCATGGCCTTGCCCTTCTTCCCCAAGGCATTTTCAAGTCGCACCACTAAGAACCAGAACAGGGATTAGGATCGCTGGCCACACAGAGTTCATAGATAAGACATCGCAAAAAATCTCTTCAGTTGCATTTACTGCAGAATCAGTCTTTTTTTTCCTCTCAAAACCAAATTAATTAAGTTCATGTAGAATAAAAAGAGGACTGTAGTCCATGACTACTTCTTTAAATATGCTTAAGGACCTGGATCCAGATCAGGTCACAATAGGAGCAAAGCCTGGGTGAAGCCTGAACATGCATGACTCCTTAACTCATGGAAGATCTTCCTTAAGGCCGGCTCTCCTCTGTACTGCCCCCTCACTTTGTGCATGGAGAGGGAAAAGCTGACTTCTGAATGGGTTGCCCAACGAGTGCACCTCTTCAGTATGTGCCTCCCACCTGGTGGGTGGCACTGCACAAAGCCACGTTTGGGCTGGGTTGCAGCAGCCCTGTATCCCTTGGCCATTGCATGGGCTTGCTCACTTGAGACTCACATCCAGCAAATGAATGTAGAAACTTAATGCAACACAGAACAAGCTTCAGATGTGAATCACATCCTCCTGCTCCATGTGAGAGCACTCTGCCAGGCACAGGCAGCTGGCTTTGACAATAAATCAATTTTCCTTTTTTATCTCTCCCTTCACTTGCCCCAAACATACAACCTCATTGGGAGAGACACCATTCAGAAAATAAACATAATCATGTTGTCATATTTGACATGACTGTATTCTTTAAATATTTCCCTGTTTCTACTTCCAGGACTTCTTCCTCCCCCTTTACAGCAGGTAAAAATCTTTAGGGGGTTGGCATGCTTTTATGGTGTCTGTTGTCCACATACAGTGAAATCAGTCCTATTGTTATCAATAGAAGTTGTGCCTATACTAAATCATCACAATATGATAATGCAATGCTAGGATGCTTGGAGATGCTCATAACTTCTCGGAGATATTTAGAAGCCATCTGGACATGGTCCTGGGCAACCAGCTCTAGGTGGCCCTGCTTGAGCATGAAGGTTGGACCAAGTGATCACCAGAGATGCCTTCCAATTTCAACCCCTCTGTGATGCTAAGTTGAATTCTGGCTGTTGTAATATGCTAAAAGCTCATTATGACATTGGTACACTACTGTAAGCAGTTTTCAGAAAGTAAAGATAGCAAGAATCGAACATCAAGGATGTTGAACTTTAAGAACAAGAGAGACTATGAAACAGCTTCACTTCGAATTTGCACCGGCAGGAATTCACAGTAACTCTTCTGTTGTCTACGGATGTGCACAGAGGTAAGAAGGGAATCTTGCCCAAGTACCACAGTTCAGAAATAAGAATATTTTTCAAAGGTCAGCCAAATACAATGACACATGAAAATCCATTGTTGTAGAAGACTCCACTTGCAAGCCATGTCACATCATGCCTACTTATATTACTTGCAGAAGAATGTAACTGGTTTTTTTTCCACATGGCACTTAATTTGTAAGATTTACAAGCCCAAGCAATTCAAAATCTTGTATATGAATGCAGCTGTTGTCATCATGGTCAGACCTATAAACACAGCTCAGGTTTGGTGGGACCATTGCCTTTACTGTGAGTGAGTCAGGATTCACCGGGCAGCAATGGATGCTGGGCCCTGGCCTTGACTTTCCTACAGTGTTAGAAGTTAGGGTGGTAAGGGTATACATTTGCCCTTAAGTTAGAAATATTCAAATCCAGAGGGTGATGACCTTTGGAATAGGGAAGTAATATGTCTTTTATATAAATTCCCAAATTTAGTCTGAAATTTTATATAAATCCCCAACTTTACTCTCCCAAATAAACTCCCAAATTTACTTATTTACAAAATACCTCCACACAGTTCCCAGAAATGAGAGATAGGAAAAAGCTTATTAAAACAGTGCACTGTGTGCTGAATCTGCTTCTGGGGAGAGCACTGACATGGCTCAGGGCTTGTCTTAAAGGTGCACACAGCCAAAACACTGGAGGAATCCAATCAGGAATTGGGGATTGGACTAGATGATCTTTTGAGGTCCCTTCCAATCCCTAACGTTCTGTGATTCTGTGATTCTGTGAATCTGTCGTCTTCACTCCAGTTGTCATATGAAGATGATTATATGACACCTAAACCACACACCTGTACTAGGAAGATCGGCTTATTGCTGACAGTATACTGCCATTTCATCCCACAAATTCTGAGCTCAACAGAGCTGAGAAGCTACTTCCACAATTTTCCCCTTTGCAGAGAGCAGGCTGCAGTGGGACTTAACCGCAGCACAATTCTTCACTGTGTTATTGCCTTTACTGCCTTGCCAAGCAATTTAAAGTGATGTAAGCACAAGGAAAGCCAAATAAAACCTGCAGCAAACTCCTCCTCAGCAAGGTGCAGAGTGTACAGCCTCCTTGCACCTGCTGATGAAGAAAGATGCTCAGCCCAGATGCCTGATGGCACAGGAGAGAGGAGAAAAGAGCCTGCACCAGCCATGGCACGTCTGTAGCTGGCTCTGGCCCGGGAAGGGTTAAGCGCTTTGTGGTGAGGTGGGACAAATTTCACTTAAACTCAGTTCTGTGACCAGCCCAATTGTTTTGACACCTGCACTATGTGAGGGATGGCATGGTCTCCTTTGTGGTGCATAATGGCACATCTTCATTATTGTTCTAATACTCTGCAAAAAAAAAAAATCCCTAATCTTTCTGTGGTGCCAGTGACTGTAACAATACTGGGACGTTTTATTTTCCTCCTTGCTCTCCCTTTCCCTTAGCCCGCTATTGTTGCCATAGCCACGATGGTGCAGTACTGCTGGTTCAGGGGAGTTTCTGTACTGTACCGCCCTGAGCTTATTGTTTAAATCTTTATTATTCAACTGTTCTGAAGATTTACATTTTTAATGGCTCATTTATGTAATCCCATAAATAAAGTAGCAGAAAAGCATCCCACACAAATGAGTGAATTGGGGTTTGAAAAAAGCTGCTGAAGCAGGTCACTCAGGGTCTCAGCTGCGGGGCCTTGATTGGTATCAGCGATATAGCCACTGTGGCAATGGACTTAAGACCACCCAGTCAGCCCCAAAATGGTGCATTACCAGGGAATAGTGGAATGGTGCTATAGTTCAATCTCCCCTATTTAGCAGGGAGCAGAGTTCTGCTGCAAAAACCATTTCAGCCTCAGTCTCATTTACCTTATTGCTTTGACAGCTGCACCTCTCCCGCAGTAAAGTTTAGATGATTAGCTTTTCCCTCCTAGCAGCTGATGGCGATACTTTTTTTTTCTTAACCAGTATATTCCTGGGGTTGATAAATTCCCTCTAAAGAGGCTGTGAATTCAAGCACCTGCCCGAAGAATTTGTTTTATAAACTGAGTGCTGAGATGGAGATATGTTCTAACAATTCACTTTTAAACTTCTCCTCAGTGCTCTCCTTGGCAGCTCCCTCCCCACACACAAATCCTTTCCAAACTGTAAATCCTTTGAGCAGGGCGAATGCATTCATAGCTGCAGCCATGCTAATGAAAGATGGAGAAAATATTTTGTTTCTGGTCCATTCTCACTCTTCAGAGTCAATTTTTAGTTGATATCTCAAAGAGCAACCATGCAGCCACTGTGCATCCTGGGGACTCTGTCTTGGGGCATCCACTGCATCTCCTGAAGCATCCTGCTCTTGAGGACAGGTACCAGTGGCCCTGCACCTCACACCTATATGCTTCTCTGCTGAGTCAGCAGGAGAAACCCACCTAACTCTGGTCTCATCTCTTCAGCAGTGCCTTTGGTAAGTGCCACCCTGACATGGCTCTGGCACCACTAGCCAGTGTCACCCTGTGGGTGCCTGGACTCAGTGTGGGGCAGGAAGCTGCAGTGGCCAGCTTTTCTGGGGCTGCCCTGCTTAAGGGGCTGCAGCCAGACAGATGTGACAGATGTGAGCCAGCAGCCCTGCAGCTGGAGGACTGCACAGATGTATCTGCAGAGAGCTGATCCTCAGCATAAGCCCTCATCACTTAGCTTGTGGCTCCATGGGCACTCAGGTCGTGACAGCAAGATGAGGTAGCTGGTTGAGAGGGACAAGCTGGTGCTGCCTGAGAAAAGGACGTAGGACTGGCTGCTTCTCCTCACCCCCAGAAGTTCATCTAGGGGCCTCAGTTGGTGCAGCATGTTTGGAGAACACTTTGACCCCCTCTAAAATGGGAGGTGGATGCCCATGCAGTTGCAGAGGAGGAGGTTGATGGTGGCATGAGCTGAGACCCCACTGTGGCAAGCGCCCACCCTGGAGGCCCGCAGTGGCTCATCCCTGCCAGTTCCCACCTCCCAGACTGGGCTGGCAGGTAACAACGGGCACCAGCCTGTCCCTGCTGCAAGACAGCCAGGCCAGCTCCTTGCAGTGCTGCTCCTATGCACCTTCCCTTGTTCTGGAGAAGTGCGAGAGTGCATGGCCATAGTGGCAGCCCCATCAACTCTCCCCAGCTCTTCCCAAGGCTGCCAGAACAAGTGCCAGCCAAGGCACAGGCTGACAGACAGACAACCCCCAGTCAGCCAAAACAATGTGACCTGTGCCCAGCACTCAAACCATGACACATGGCCTGCTGTTACCAAGACACATCAACACTGCCTTCCCCATGCAGAAAGCATTTTCAGTGCAAAGAAACAACACATTTTCCCCTAATTAAAAAGCAAAGCAGCTCTTTACAGAGGTACACCCGCGTGAAGCTCTGCCAGCAGATAAACCACAGTGTCCACAGGACAATAGCCCTTCCTCAGTTTACCTGCTGGATCCCGTTCTGCCCGGCTGCGTGGAGCAGAGTCAAAGGAAGCTGCTCAGAGGCAGGGAGCAGGCAGCAAAACAAAGGCAGGGAGAATACCAGCCGGCCCAAAGGAACAGTGGGGAAGCTGGTAATTGGGCCATGTGTGTTTGGCTTTCGCCAGACTAGCAGGTTTGTTTTTCCCAGGCTGGAGCCCAGGCTGAAAGAGACACAAAATTATTAAAGACCTCAACCTAGAAAGGAGAAAAAAGGAAAAAAAGTTGGCAGTGGCAGCTGGAGGTGAATCTTGAGTAATGAGCGTGTGCTGAGGGCTCTCTGCTTCCTCCTCAGGGTGGGGGTGCCTGGGAAATTATTTTCAATGGGCAAAGAAAAATGAAGTTTATGTAAAATTAATTTCTGTCGACTTTTGTTGCTAGTTTAGACAGCAGGGAGCCTAGTGTGCAGGATGCAATAGGTCCTGCTACAGAAAGGTAGAGCAGTGACCTCTAGTTCCCTCCTTGTTGCAAGAAGATCCAAGTCTAAACAGGACCCATTGATGAGGCAGACACAGAGCCACCCTCGAGAAGGGATTTACCTATGGTGGGGCTGATCTTTGGTCCTTTCACCAGGCAGATGTCATGAGGAGCTGTACATCTACGTGCAGGTCTACAGTGTTTCTTCCAGGCAGAAGCTCAGGGCAGATCAAAAGCAGTGTCCGTGCAGGTCCAAATCTGAGCTGCTTCACCATGCTCTGGCTTAACACTCTGCTAAAGCCAGGTGTTAACATGGAGGACTGAGAGTCCTTGTATATATTTTTAAAGAACACTATAGATATAAAATTTTCAAGAAGTTACCCAAACACCCTGAATATAAGCCTGGTGATAGGGAGGGAAAATACACTTGCAGCCCCTTTCCCTTTTGGTTCAGGGAGAACCTGTCTTGAGCCTTGTGGTCTCCATCCATAAGAAAAGGTGATGAAAAATCCTGCTGCTAGACAGGCAGTCATGAAGGCCAGGAGAAGCAGTAACCAAATCATGAGCCCCAGGAAGAAAATTGGACCAGTAGTTGCTGCTAATAAGCCCACTCTGCTCTTCTGGCTTCTCTCCCTGTTTGCCCTCCCTGCTTGCTGCTGGATGGAGACAGGGTGAGGTCTTAAGCTGGTGCAAGCCAGCCCAGCTCTGCTGACTGCAGCACAGCATCACTGATTCATACCAGATGAGGATTTACTTATTGATACAGTGTAATCCACTCTCCTAGTAGTCTACACTTTCTCCCAGAGATTTATTTAACCAGAGTGGTCTTCAGTGACTGATGTGAAGGGGGACTTTGTGGTAGCCATGCCCCACACATCTTGTCAGAGTCCTTAGGGAGGGAGGCGCAGGGCCAGACCATGGCCAGGCCACCTCTCCTTGAGACATCCCCCAGCTTAGTAGATCGAGAGCAGGAGAGAAAGGAGTTAACAGTCAGAGTCAAACTATTTTCTGAACAGAACATATTTCATCCTCCAAGGACTTCCCCCAAAGACTAGGAGTCTGCTGTGGGTAGAGTTGTTCAAGTTCAGACATCCAGATTAACAACAACTATTTTGTTTGGCTTTTGCTATTACTCTGGTGTTTGCCTATATGGTAGAGACAGAAGACTGAATTTGAACATATTGTATGGAATTAAGACAAAGCAATAGCCTGGATAGAGCCTTGGATTTCATCATGTGTTTTACTCCTTAATATTCTTATTATTGAACTTAAACAACTGCTTATTACCAAGAACTGTCTGTTGTTGCTGTTTTGGGTGAATTAGTTGTTTGCTGGCATTTTTCTCTCTCTGAGACATTTTGAATGACTAGTGTTGGGCACACTTTCATCCCTTGTGGGACGTTTTAAGAGACGCAGGCAGTTCTCCAGGAAAAGCTGGAGAATTAAGAAGACAGTCTCTCAAGCAGAATGCCCATCCACATTTTCCAAAATCAGACTTTTGTTGTGTTTGCACAATTGAGATTAAGCTGCATGCAACATTGCTCCTGTAGCACTTTCTGCAGTCTTTCCCCAGTCTTGTCTGTGTGACACAGGAAAGCACAGATGGCTTGGCCAGGTTATGGGTTTCCTGGCGAGCAGAGGACCAGGGATGTGCTCTGGCTGGGCAAGAGGGAGCAGTGAGGCTGTGCTAAGACTGCTCTGGCTGCCGATTGGCCAAGCAAGCACAAGGCCACATCCCTGCATTCTCCCTTTCATACCATGGCCCTACATTCATGTTCCTTTTTAAGATCCTCCGTGACAAAATCAAACTCCGCGAAGCCAGAGCCCTGCAGTGGCCAACCTGCTTGAGCTGCGACCATGCACGCACAAACCAAGGAAGGATCTCCAGAAGGTGAACTTTACTGAAACTGCTAAACATACCATTTAAAAGAATCAATTATTAAGTAGCTACAGTGTATGTTAGTTTTTCTTTATTATCTTAATTACCATACGTTTTTGACAAGCATCTGAGCCAACTTCATCAAGCTGCAAGGCTTGTGCCTTTAGCCTTAAATCTGACAAATATTAAGGATCTCTCCCATCTCAGTACAGACCTGAGATGGATCAGGACTGATGAGAGAGCAGAGGAGACTCGATTTGCTGCATCTGCCACCCAAGGGAACATGAACTGGGTGCAATGGGGTCACCATGGTTCCTCTCATGCAAAGCCGAACCAGTACAGGTGGGAGGATGGCAGAGGGCAGCAGGATTTCCTTTCTGCTCATTAGCAAGAGTCTCTGTCGGCTCTCTGGAGTTGTACTTTCAGACTTAGAGTCCAATTAAGTCGTCAATTACACTGGTTTTCTACTGTAGTCTAGACAGCCTTTTCTCATCCACATCATTAAAGATGCCATTGCCTTTCTGAAGTTTTGATCTTTTTCTCTGTGACTGTATTGTCATATCCCTGTAACACTTGTGACCGTGTCCCAGCCTGCAATGTCACTGAGACAGCAGAACGTGAATCTGTTTGTCATGCAATACTCCAGACTTTAACATTGCTTCAAGAGCGATACAGAATGCCTGAGGTTATCGACATGAAGCTGTGATGTGATTTTCTCAAAGCATCCCTGTGCATCTGTGCTGGGTATTTCTGCATCTGAAGTCCCCATTATAGAGAAGAAACTAAGCTGCAGTTCTGCACTGCTCACTGCCAAAGCCACGGCGGCCTTGGCTTGCCCACATCCACAGCCAAGGCTTGTGGCAGTGGTGGCTAGCTGGTCTGAAGGACCCCGGGCTGCACAAGCCTGTGGGACCTTATCAAACATGGCCCCACTTGGAAGCTGATGGTCATCTGCAGAGCAGCCAAGAAGACAGAAGATGGATGACAAACACAGCCTACAGTGCTTACGACCACAAAAACCTTCTTTTTTTTAAGGTACAAGCATATCCAGAGCAACATGAAAACCTGCCCCACGATCTTACACAGAAGCTGTAGATGGGAATGGAACTTTTCTCCAGAGATCTACACCAACATTACAGGGCACTGCATCCCCTCTCTAGGGCATGATGACACTTCCCACACAGCACTTGTGCAGTTGGCCCTATGGGACTGCAACATAAAAGACACAAGATGCTCTATCCAGAACTTGCACCATTCATTAGCCTAAAGAATTTGCTCAACGTTCCTGTCATAACACAAGGCTCATCGTTCTGGGTAGTGGCGAGTATTGTAAGAACAGCAATTCTATGTAAAAAAATAGCGTATTTTTCTTGCTTTCCCTTACAAACAAAAGTTTATCTGGGCTGCATACAGATGGGGATTTGCTATTTTGAGACTGAACATAGATACAGCCTTCTAGAAGCATTTTTATAAGGTGAGGGGTAATGGTCTGAGAGTTACTAAAACCATATTTGGTAAATTTAGAGTCTAAGCAATACTGAACTGATGGAAAATAAATAAAGATACATCCACAGATTCATCTGAGACTTTGAGAGGCTGCTAAATATTTGGCATAAAAGTATTTGAGGACTTTTTCTGTCTTAAGACTATCATATCTAGAAATTATGGTGTGAATATACATAGTCTACAAAAATTTTAAGGCTTTTTTTAATTTGAGCTATGCCCTCTTCAGCATTTACTCTTGATTATTTCCCACTGACAGTCAATAAAACAAAGAGTGTATATTAATGCAGATGCAAGTTTCATTCATAGACTATGAGCTACAACAGGATTATTTGCAAGTGCAAAGATCACTCACATGAATAAAGATTTGGTGGATCAGTGACTCTACTGATAAAATGAATAAAATCCTTCTCCAAACACAATCCAAATATGTTTTTTGTTACTTATCCAAGCAAGTTTAATTAACTGAAAACACAATGATTAATGAGAGCTCTGATGGGGCAGGAGAGGAAACATGCTTCTCCATGATCCACTTGCAGCCACAACACAAAACCCAGTTCTGTTCATGCAGGAAAAGCAACCCCCTCCTGCTACATTATTCCATTGATCTACAAACATTTACATCTCCTTTGTTAACTAGTTTGCTGCAGAAATTTCATAATCACTAAGGAACACTCTTACAACTGCACCTCAAGAAACTTCTGTGCAGTAGACTTAGAACAGTATAAAAAGCAGGGTCTATTTCTGCCTTTAAGTCACGTTATATGTCAAATCATTCGGACTTTTCTTGGATGTTCATGATTCATTGTAAATAATTCAAATTGTATTTACAAAAGAGGCTGTACAATCTACATAAGAACCGCACTTTACTATATCCCTGACAGTCAAAACTAATAAAAGTATTTCATAAAGCTCAATGTTTTCTTTTATACATTGCTTTGTGATTTACGTTCAGCATCAGGTTAATGAAAATGAGTGTTTTGGAGGACTTCTGCCCAGCATAATAATAAAGTCTAATTAACAAGTTCTTGTGGCTATGGCAAAAGAATACTCTCATCTGAATACACTGTTATCCGTACAACATGCACTGAAACTAAACAAAGACATTAGTAGCTCACAGATAAACATGAAGCATCTTTGAAATATCACTGCAGCAACATTAACATAAGGCACATTCCCCTCCCATGCAAGTAACAAGATTGCAACAAACTACTACAGGAAACTCTGATGGAAAACACACTATTTATTTAAAGGACTAGACACTTTAAGGAGTAACAAGTGTTGTGAGTTACAGAAGTTGGTAACATTTTGAAAAGTCATGTTCAGCTTTAAGTTCTAGGGTTTAAATCCTATCTTTAGGATACCTTATAAATGTGATGCTGGTGCTGCACAATATGAGCAACTGCAGACAATACAAACCTGGCTTTATGTACTCAATTTGATTAAAAAAAGTGATCAGCAGGTGAAAATTTGCCTTAAGAACAGTTAATGTAGAGTTTTTAACTTGTGTTATGTACACTTATGAAGGACAGCACAAAAATATGGAATCAATCAATGTAAGATTAGTAATTCACCCATGATCCTCAAGTCAGAAAAAAGTGGAATTTGATCTGAACCTACCATGAGTGATGAAGACAGGTTTCTCCAGCTACCTGGTTTAGCTCATATCAAATCCTCTAGCAGAGCATTTCTAGTACAGAAGTGCTCTCCATCAACAGTCCAGACTAATTTTGAAAGCACACTCCAATCCCTTTCACTACCTGAAAACTTGGCTTAAATTAATGTAGAACCAACAGCAGCACTTACCCTAAAGGGGTGTTTGAAGGCATGAGTGTGGTAAGCTCTCAGGATACCACACTATCACCACAAGCCAGACCAACAAGAATTCATGGGGATTTGTCCTGTGGAAGATCTCCAGCCCCAGTCCTGAGCAATGGTGAGATGAATTCTCTGCTGCAAAGCCAAATCCATCCAGCACTGTCACTGCAGCAGAATCCAGCTGGTGCTATAGTGCTGTCCTTCCAAAAAGGATTAAGGAGAACACAACCAGTATTCAATAAAATAAGGACTGCCAACAACATGTATTTGAATCAAGGACAGTCCTAACATTCTCAAAATATACTACTTTTTCACTGATTCCACCTAAATTGTTGGAAATTTTCTGAAAGGCTGGGACTTAATTATAGTGCTATAGCTCCTGCAGGGAAATAAACTATCCACAATCCCTCAGTGGAAATGCAGAAGTATTCCATCCTGTTGGATATGCTGACCCTGGCAGCCACCAGGGGCCTCAACACCTGCTTAACTACCTTCCCATTACTCAGAAGAGTGATTCTCAGCTCACACATCAATATTCAGCCACAGCAGATCTCCGCTCTGGTCTCCCTATGTCCTAGCTGACCTTACCAAGAGAGACAGGCAAGAACAGAGACGAGCTACAGATTAGCCTATAGGTGGCACTCCTGCCCTGACACAACACTGAAGGACCACAAAGCACTAGTCCTCCCTTCCCTTACAGGACAGAGGCCCGTGTCAGTTAAGAAACCCATTAAAGGCATTAATTCCACAAAGCACCTTCAATGAACATTTTTTATTTTATTGTCACCACACTTAAAACTGGAAACCTATGTTCAAAACAATTATTTCTGAGAATACCGAATTACAAAATATTTCACACAGGTTTGTTATTGTAACACAAACAGAAGTGACACACAGAATATGCCAATGTGTATATGTGCTTCAAGTCATCACAAGACTAAGAACTGTACTACTACAGAATTGTCACACAGGCTTGGAAAGTGAGCATTTGACTGTTTTTTAACATATTACCTCTGTATTTCTAGTATTACACATTTACTTGGAAACTTCCTAGCAGTGGACAGAGAACATGGTAATTTCATCTTCAAGGTTTGTTTTGAAAGCACCATGACAACACACAGTTCAAACTACTTCGTTACAGAGGGAAGTCTAAATAGACAATTATTGCAGTTATGGCTTTTTAGGGGTAATGTTTATTACTATCTATGACAGGTTTGTGAATATACAATAACAAGCAAAATCAGTATTTCCCAGTAGTTCCTCCTGAAAGCAAAACCAGCATTGCCCACTTGAAATGTGTTCTTTTTATATTAAAGAAGGCAAACTCTTATATTCTATACAAAACGTACGTGCTTGGCCAGGTACTGACCAGCTGTCCTTTCTTCTAGATTCTGTAAAGTCAAACTAACCTAATCACACAAAACTTCTTTATTGGTTAGCAGCAAAGAAGTTCTGCCACCTTTACACAATAAATACATTTCTGCTTAATTTAAATTCTTTCCAAAACAGTGACATGACTAAACAAGTTCTATCAGACAGTGACACACGTATCATGCTCCATCAGCAAGTCCCTAAGCTTAGTCAGAAGGGGAGAGGGGAATGGAGCAAAGGGAAAGGAATGTCTCCTCTAAAACAACTGAAAGATTTATGCTCCACTTCGCTTTTCACTTAAAGCTCCCAAAAAAAGGTTTTCTAAAGCTACCTCAAGGTTACTTCTCACACAAGCAACTCTATTCAAAATTCAATTTTGAACAGCATCTTTTCCTGAAAAACTGAGACATCCCTGCCGTCCAACACTTAATGACATTCCTGGCTTGTGACAACATACATTCGTCACTCTCCTCTCCTCATCGTTTGCTGGATCGCTTTTCATGTTTATCCTTTGTGTGCTGGTTCCTGTTTCGGTGCCTCGGAGGAGAGTAGCTGACTCTCCTTCTGGCCTGAAAGCTGGGTGTATATGGGTGAATTCTGCGTTTCTTTGGTTTTTCTTCTTTCCTGCTTTTGTTTGGCTCAGGCTCCTTACTGTCTTCCTTTTGCTCACGTCCTTGGTCTTGATCTTTTTGAGATGGTAACGTGTTTTTTATGGTATTCATAAGAAATCTTTTATTTGTACCAGCAAGAGGACATTTCAACCTGTAAAGACATTTAAAATTGATCAAAAGACAAGATAAAAACATTCTGAAACAAGTCTGAGATTTTAATGTCAATAATTTCAATACACGTTTGTGCCTTTGGCTTTCCTTGCATGCCACCTAGTGTAAACTCTCAGCACAGAGAGATACGCTCACAGTTGCTTCCAGTCTCCTTTTATCCTACTCTTTATAGGATGAAAATTGTTCTACTTAAACACAGTGAAAGTCCACATGATTTTCATAAGGTAGTGTGTGCTGGGAAAAGCAGGGAATGATTAATATATTTTAAGGTTGATGGTGATTAACTTTGGTATTCAGAGACCAAACATTTAGTAACATTCTCTAAGTCAAACTGGAATGGTTTTCAAGATCATAATCTACTAAAGTCAGCATTCTTTAACAAACTGAGATAATATTTAGAAAGTAAAACAGACACTTGCATGAAGAACCCAAACAGCTGTAGCAATAAAACATATGCACAAAGCATACCAATTGTAACTTGTATCTGGCAACCACCAAACAAAATGTTTATTTCTTTGTCTTAAACAGAAAGGATACTTATCCAACTCTTTTCCCATTGTTTCTGACTTTCTCCTCTTGCAGCTTAACACTTTTACACATAATTTATCAGCTAATTTTAGTAGACAAGTACTGTACATTCCACTTATCCTGCTGGTGTCAGATATACTCATTCTAAATTTCTCATCTGAAAGAACGGAATGAGAAAAAACAAATTTGAATGTATTCCTGCAGTAAGCAGGTACCACTCTGAAGACTTTTTGTAGTGGGAGCCACCATGGTGTTTGTCCTCACAACATTTTTGAGTTTGTGTGCTAATGGAGAAGTTATGAGACTACGCTAAAAAAGCAGAGCTGTTGGAGATCACAGTGCCAAGTACTAAATCAAATATGGAGTCAAGGAATCCCAACACCACAATGTTAAGATCATCTGTTCTACTTGTATATTTTGTGTAAGTATAGAAACTATACCCTGACCATTTAAAAAACTTTGACACCTCTGAATCATCAGAGGTATTAGAAAAACATGAAAATTGTAATAAACATCCTATCTGATAACTTAGCATACTTCATGACTTTTAGCTGAACATGGCATTTACTGTGGTGTTTTGCTTCAGGTCCACCTACTAAGCATTACTGAATTGTTCTGGTCCTAAATTCTCAATGAACTTACAAGAGTCATTTTAAAAGTACACATTAAAGAGCCACACTGTTTTATTTCTGCTAGATATTTCTTGACACGTTTCCACAGTATAACTAATTTCAGACTTTTCTAAACCTTCTACATATAAATCTACACTGTTTTGCTCAAAATCTGGTCAAAAATATCATTCAGAAGAAGTCTAGACCTGTACCTAGTGTAGCTGCTTTGTAAATTAGGAAGACAGTATTTATCTATTAATAGCAATACTAAGTAAAAATACAAGGCTAACACACGTCAGTAGACTAGGATTTATACTTCAAGCTACATCAGCTACAAACGTGGTGCTGAATATGCCATGGCACAGGTTACCCTCAAGACATAATACAAAACACTCAACATTTCAGTCCTCTGTATGTCTTATGCAAGCATTAAACTGTTGTATCTCAACACCTCCTAGGAGGGCAGCTTTTTTCTAGGCTGCATCCAGGCAAAAACTATTTCACATTTGTCTCTTTCCTCTTGCCTTTCTTTAAGAGCTAATGCATTGATTAAGCACCAATATATATAGCACCAGAATGAGACAATCTGTCCTAAATAAATTCACCTTGCTGAAGTATTTATTTCTTTCTGGCACTATGAGTGCTGCCTGAGCTATACTGAGAATGAAAACTGATGAGAAATGCAGGGCTTCAGCGTCAGCTAAGAGATGCCATTAGTTCACCATCATATAGCGACAAAAGTGAGACACTGGGCTTTCATGGAGCAGCAGGAAGTTATGGCACTGAAGAGAAATACCAGTCCTTGGTTTTATTGACCGCAGATTCAAAAAAGCAAATTCTGCCTTTAAGTCTTAAAGGAAAGGAAATGTATGGCACATGCGACATTACACATGCACACACACAAGCCCATGTTTACATATATCCATGGTAAATATGGGACTGTGAAGACTAAAAGTGAACTGTATTAATCCACTTATCTTTGAGAGCATTTCTAATGGTGAGAAAATAATAGAATATATCTACAGCTGACCTCCCCAAAGACAAGCCTTTGGCTTGTTGTAGGTCTGATCTTACAACACTCAATTCAATGACGGCTCTGCCCTCAGTGCGAGTTCTGAAGGGCTGGGAGGCAAGTTCAGCCTATGCAAGGTGGAACCAACCTGCTGACTAGCGAACAGTGTCACAGAACACCTTCTAAAAGCTTTTCTTTAAAAAACAAAACAAAACAAAAAAACCCAGGCATATTAAAAGAGCATTAAAGTTCTGAACTGAAGCACGCTTGAAGCAGGGCTGCAGGCACGAGCAAAGCAAGGACACAACCTGCAATTCTAGAGTAGTCTTGTCTACAAAAAGGACTTCAGTTCTGTAGCAATGTATTCACTCAATGGAAGGGTTCGTTTTTTGCTTTGCACGCTCCGACAAGCTAAACCAGCTATTCTTACCCACAGAACTTCACCCCCTCCACAGGCAAATCCCACACACCCAAAAATCTCTTCACTAGGTGATAACAAAGTGTCAACTTTGCATTTTGAGAAAGAAAAAAAGATCAAGTCCATTACTGCAAAGATCAAATCTTAACCCTACTTTTGACATTTCAAGCCAACTTCTGTGCAGAATTTACTGCTAATAACCACCACCAAGTATAGCAGTGCAGTTCAGCACGGAAGTGTACCATATAGCTTCTTATCAGTGAAACACACTGACACCATTTAAGACTGGAGTACAGTGCCATGTGTCTGTCTTTTCTCTAGTGAGTAACTAGACACATCAAGCAGGCTTGGCACAGCCAGCCTCGACACACCGAATAAAGCAGATCTTTCCAGGAAAGAGTTTGTTATGCACAAACTTACAAGTACACTTCTACCACTTTCAAACTGCCATGGAAAATATGGTACTTAACAGAAGAGTGACTGAAAGCAAAAATAAAAAGTAGCTAGAGGTTGTTTTGCCAAACACACTAATCTAGGCTGTTATCCCTTCACAGAGGTTCTCACAAAAGAGGATGCCTGGGACAACACTGCAAGCTTTTATGTATGGTCTTGGCAGCTAGATACAGCTGGCAGGACATTGGATGGGAACCTGTGGTCTGATCACAAGATTTTAACATATTTACTTTGCAACCTCTGTCTGTACCCAGTTTCTCCTCCTCTTCACATTCAAATGAAAGAGCTGTAGTGGAATCACATTGCAGTGTTTCTGCAGAGTCATGCAACACCCTTTCAAAGACAAGATGCAATACAACATTTTGCAGTTCTGGTGCCCTTAAAACCTTTCGCCCAATCTTCATTATTTCATATTCTGCAGTACTTCTAATTAACAGATTTGAATTGAACAGAAAGTTATCTATAGGAATGAAAGCAATTTTAGGATTGCTTTATAAGAAATAGCGTTAAAAACAATTCAATGGTTCCAACATTTAATCTTCTTTTTACAATTTTATCTGCTCTTACAATGCAGAGCTGAACAAGCCATCCCAAAATATCCTGTTTTCCATATCTTCTTTTAGTAAACGGAAATTACGTTCAGTTCAGCCTTAGCTCACTTGCTGCCAGCATCTTTGAAGACTAGACCTATACATTGGAGAACAAAAAAATAACCTCTAGAACTTGTCCACACAGTAGGTTTTGTGCCATTTTAATTGCCTTTCTCAGTGAAAGTAGAATCCCTGAAAATGGAACCTAACTTCACTGCTATAAGCAGCTTAAGAATTATGCACATTGGACCACCAAAATCACTTCAGGAAAGCTGAGCTTTTAGCTTGATTTTACCTAGACACAACGGAAATCACAGTATCGTACAGCTTTATTCCATCTGATTAATCAAGGATATATTTATCTAAGTTTCAAATGTTCTTACACTATTTGTCCCAGATGCAAGCTGGCCCTTCAAGTGTTAATATTCAGACAGATGCTCTGATGTCTTTCTAATCTTGGAAGTTCCAGCATCACAGCAGTATCACAGATATTTAGCCACGGATACTGCGCTCCCTTGCTCAACATTTCTAGGATTAAGAAACCTTCAGATGAGGACCATACCTTTACCCTTCTCTCACACATTTTCTTAATTGTGATTAGCTCCACTAATGCTTGAACCAGATATATCATCAAATGGTATCATAAGGATGTAGGACACACCCAACAAGAATCATTGTGGCCACAAAACACGTACAAAACGGGCACTGGAGGAACCAGAAATACTTCAGTGCTGAGAGCAAGAACCCTGAGGACATCTCAGCAACAAGTCAATACTCAGGAGCCAATAATGTGAGATTTACAAATACCAATATCCAGTATTTCTCGGATTAATTTGCCATGGACCTAGGTGTTGCCATTCTAAGCAGTCCTGAGAGCATGGAGGCCAGTGAGAAAGGACTCTTAACCAACTCAGAGCTCACAAAGCCCATTGGCAATACTGACAGTTGCTCCAAGTCCAGAGAGTCTCAGATTATGTCCTGCCCTGCATGAGCTCTTGCCTGATATCACCACCAAACTCCTTGTTTGGGACAAGTCTTTCTTCTACTGGCACTTAACTCCTACAGGTTGCAGCACCTATCCATATCATCCATAGCAAACCTTTAAGACAACATAACACTGGCAAAACATTCCCAAACTGGAAGAAATACAAACAACACCGTGCCAGAGCCTGCTGCTGCTGGGGGAGGAAGGCCAGAATTCCACCTGCGTGAGGTGTGAGCAGATACAGGATCTGCTCAGCATGGTGGTGAAACTTGAGGAGGTTGAGACACTGAGGTCCATCAGAGAGTGTGAGAAGGAGACTGACTGGTGGAGTAACTCCCTGTTGTGCCAGTTGGAAAGGCTCCAGGGGGATACCCCCCAAAAGGACCCCCTGCCCTGTCGGGTGGAGGGGGAAGACCCGAGACAGCCCCTGCCCTGTTGCTGTCAGGCAGGGGTAGGGGACCAAAAAGACGATGAGGGTTGGAAGTGAGTTCCAGCTTGGTGTCACGGGCAACCCTCCTCCCTACCTGCTTTGCTTCCCCAGGTGCCCCTCCATAATAGGTTTGAGGCCCTGGATCTTGTAGAAGAGGTAAGTGAGGATGTGGTGCAAGGCCCGTCTGCACAGTCTTGCAGGAAGAGGCAGCCGACTCCACGCCTCAGGACTGTCTCAGATAAGAAAGAAAGAAGGGTAATTGTAGTGG
>NW_010173291.1:0-907 GCF_000695765.1 Mesitornis unicolor | reverse complement strand
TGGACCCCCCAGACCCCGCTGACCCCGTCCGTGCCCCCAGGACCATCTACACGTCCCCCATCAAGGCGCTCTCCAACCAGAAATTCGGGGACTTCAAGGCCACGTTTGGGGACGTGGGGCTCCTGACCGGGGACACGCAGCTGCGCCCCGAGGCCTCCTGCCTGGTGATGACCACCGAGATCCTGCGGTGAGACCCCAAATTGACCCAAAATACCCCCCAAAACCAAAAAATTGACCCAAAATACCCCCAAATCGACCCCAAATACCCCAAAAACCGAAAAGTTGACCCAAAATACCCCAAAATGGACCCGAAATACCCC
The DNA here is from genome assembly GCF_000695765.1 of Mesitornis unicolor. Lineage (NCBI taxonomy): Eukaryota > Metazoa > Chordata > Aves > Mesitornithiformes > Mesitornithidae > Mesitornis > Mesitornis unicolor. The sequence goes on along the minus strand of NW_010173291.1, from coordinate 587 downwards.
AAAAACCGAAAAGTTGACCGAAAATACCCCCAAATCGACCCAAAATACCCCAAAATTGACCCAAAATACCCCAAAATTGACCCAAAATACCCCGAAATTGACCCAAAATACCCCGAAATCGACCCAAAATACCCCCAAAATACCCCAAAATTGACCCAAAATACCCCAAAATTGACCCAAAATACCCCGAAATTGACCCAAAATACCCCGAAATCGACCCAAAATACCCCCAAAAACTCCAAAATTGACCCAAAATACCCTAAAATTGACCCAAAATACCCCGAAATCGACCCAAAATACCCCGAAATCGACCCAAAATACCCCCAAAATACCCCAAAATTGAATACCCCTAAATACCCCAAAATTGACCCCAAATACCCCAAAATCAACCCCAAATACCCCAAAATTGACCCCAAAAACCCCAAAATTGACCCAAAATACCCCAAAATTGAGCCCAAATACCCCAAAATCGACCCCAAATACCCCCAAATACCCCCAAATTGACCCAAAATACCCCGAAACTGACCCAAAATACCCCAAAATTGACCCCAAATACCCCCAAAAACCCCAAAATTGACCCAAAATAC
>NW_010173290.1:565-1217 GCF_000695765.1 Mesitornis unicolor | reverse complement strand
CCACCCCAGTTATCTGGGTATTGGGGTCCCCTTATGACCCCTGCCATGGGTATTGGGGTCCCCCTATGACCCCCCCATGGGTGTTGGGGTCCCCCTGTGCCCCCCCCATTATCTGGGTATTGGGGTTCCCCCTATGATCCCTCCATGGGTATTGAGGTCCCTATGTCCCCCCATCTATGGGTACTGGGGTCCCCTGTGCCCCCCATGGGTGTTGGGATCTCCCATGATCCTCCCTTGGGTATTGGGGTCCCCCTGTGCCCCCATGGGTGTTGGGGTCCCCCTATGACCCCATCCCCAGCATTTAGGGTCCCCCCTTCCCTTGTTTCCCGTTATTCTGGGGGTCCCCTGTGCCCCTCAATCTGTTGGGGTCCCCTTTGCCACCAAGCCCCCTTGATCCTGGAGTCCTCATCCCCTCATTTCCCTGCTGATTTTTGGGGTCCCCCATCTTTTAGGGGTCCCCCTGGTGCCTCCCCATCTTTTGGGGGTCCCCCATGTCCCCCCATCTCTTGGGGTCCCTATGTCCCCCCTTCTATGAGTACTGGGGTCCCCCTGTGCCCCCCACCCTGGTTATCTGGATATTGGGGTCCCCCTATGACCCCATCCTGGGTATTGGGGTCCCCCTGTGCCCCCCACCCCAGTTATCAGGGTATTG
>NW_010173290.1:0-320 GCF_000695765.1 Mesitornis unicolor | reverse complement strand
ATCTTCTGGGGGTCCCCTATGTCACCACATCACCTTAATGCTGGGGTCCCCATCCCCTCATTTCGCCCCCTACCCTTTCATTTCCCTGCTGATTTTTGGGGTCTCCCCATATTCTGGGGTTCCCCCCCCGGATTTTGGGGTCCCCCCCCATCCCCAGACACGTGCTACGTGCTGTCCTTCGCCGTCATCATGCTCAACACCAGCCTGCACAACCCCAACGTGCGGGACAAGCCCTCGGCCGAGCGCTTCGTGGCCATGAACCGGGGCATCAACGACGGCGGGGACCTCCCCGAGGAGCTGCTCAGGGTGGGCGGGGCCTT
>NW_010173289.1:0-1133 GCF_000695765.1 Mesitornis unicolor | reverse complement strand
GACATTGAGGACATTGGGGGCACCGGGGACATTGGGGTCTTGGGGGACAGGGGAGACACGAAGGACGTTGAGGATATTGGGGACATTGGGGACATCAAGGACTTGGGGGACACAGGGGATGTTGGGGACACAAAGGACATTGAGGATATTGGGGACATTGAGGACACCAGGAATGTTGGGGACATTGGGGACATCAAGGACGTTGGGGCCATTGGGGTCTTGGGGGACATTGGGGACAAGAAGAACATTGGGGGTATTGGGGACATGGGGGACATCAGGGTCTTGGGGGACATTGGGGGTGTTGGGGACACCAAGGACACTGGGGTCTTGGGGGACCTTGGGGACACCAGGGCCAGGGGCGTTGGTGTCATTGGGGACATTGGGGCCACCGAGAACATTGGTGGCGTTGGGGACAGAGACCCTGGGGACGTCAGTGGTGTTGGGGACATTGGGGACATTGGGGACACCAAGGACATTGGGGACATCAGGGTCTTGGGGGGCCTTGGGGACATAGGAGGTGTTGGGGACATTGGGGTTATTGATGTTGGGGACATCGGGGTCTTGAGGGGCATTGGGGACCTTGGGGACATCAAGGACCTTGGGGACATCAAAGTCTTGGGAGACGCTGAGGACATAGGAGGTGTTGGGGACATTGGGGTTGTCGATGTTGGGGACACCAAGGACATTGGGGACATCGGGGTCTTGGGAGACCTTGGGGACATAGGAGGTGTTGGGGACACCAAGGACATTGGGGGTCCTGGGGACATTGGAGACCTTGGGGACCTTGGAGACATCAAAGTCTTGGGGGACACTGAGGACATAGGAGGTGTTGGGGACATTGGGGTTGTTGATGTTGGGGACACCAAGGACATGGGGGACATTGGGGTCTTGGGAGACCTTGGGGACACCAGGGACATTGGTGGCATTGGGGACCTTGGGGACATCAAGGTCTTAGGGGACACTGAGGACATAGGAGGTGTTGGGGACATTGGGGTTGTTGATGTTGGGGACATGGGGGACATCGGGGTCCTGGGGGGCATTGGGGACACCAGGGACAGGGGCGTTGGGGACACCGAGGCCACCGAGGCTGCGGGTGCCGCCGGGTACCTGTGCGCGGGCTGTGACGTGTACCT
>NW_010173288.1:0-11699 GCF_000695765.1 Mesitornis unicolor | reverse complement strand
GGGGGAAGCAGGCTGTGAGTGTCCCAGCTAGGGGGGACTGCAGCCCACCTCACTCTACAGACCCTGGTAAGGATGCCGCCGCGTTGCCGTACCTCAGGTCACCTTGGTGAGCCTGGCACTTGGGATCCTGGGTTTCTTGTCGTGATGCTGTGGGGAGTCTTTGTACAAGGGCTGATCCCGTGTGCGGGTATGTGAGGGTGAGGGAGGGAAGGTGATGGTGGGGAAGAAGTTGGATTTAGCACTGAGATGTCTTTACGATGATGAAGGGCTTTGCAGTGGGATGGGGTTGGTTGTTCCCCCTTTGGCAGGTAAATCTCACCAGTTTCCAGACTGGAACAGGAGGGTAACGCCTCCTCGGAGGGACCTGACACTTGCTACCCATACACAGCCCTGCACCCTTGGTGCGCCCCTGCACACACCTCTTTGCAGCTGGTGCTTTTCGGGGTGGGGAAGGAGCTCTCGGAATGCGAGGAGCAGAGCAGGGTAATTTTACCCTGGCCTTTGATCTCCATCACAGGAGAGGGGGATCATCTCTGTATCCGGCTTGCAAGGAGCCCAGGGTCACCAGGGCGAGCATTCGAGGCCAGCCAAGGATTACACAGAGACCCAGAGATGCCACCTATTAATACTTGGTCCTCCCTTCTGCACCTTTCCCTTTTTTATGCACAGCCCTCTCCCACCATCCCACAGAGAGACCACTCCTTCCCCAGAGTGGGAAAAGCTGCCCAGAGGATGGAGAGTAAGGGGGTTCTTCTCCCCTTTCTTCCCACCCACCACTTGTGCCCCTATCCCTACCTGGGAGTGATGCAGGACACAGTCCTCTGGGGTGCAGACTGGGCCCCTGCCATGGCATGGCAACAGGGATATAGCCACTGCCCTGGAAAAGCACAGTGTGGCAGCAAAAGGCGGAAGAGGGACAATTTCAGACTCTCCTCAGCCTGACACCATGGTAGAGGTATTCGGTCTGCTCTGAGCAGATACCCAAGAGCTTGAGATGGGTCTGGCTGCTCACAGACTGGAGTGCTACAGGAGGTACCTCCAGCAAGTTTGTTGGGAAAGGCAGGAGGGGAACAAACTGTGGCACTGGAGAGCAGAAGACATGAAATGTGGTTTCAAAAGACAAGAACTGTGAGCCAGATAAGCACAGCCAAGGCAGAGCTTGAAAGAGGGCTGGCATGAAGCTACTAACCCCACGGTCTGTTTGGCTGTGCCATGCTCCTCAGTGATGCTTGTAGGAGGCACAACTCTGGACCAGTGCTGGTGCCAAGGTCCTCCTGGCAGCAGCTCTTCGCAGTGCTGGGGTGGTGAACTGCTTTTTCAAAGGTACCTAAGGACTTGGTTTCCTCCACTGCTTAGCATCCACCTGAAAGTGCCCTTACTTCCAGGAAGCACTGAGCATGCACCATTTAGAAGCCTTTCCCATTAAAACCCGGCTGGGCAGCAATCACGAGCTGATCCGTGGATCCACACCCTTAAGGTCACACTGGTCACAGCAGGAACGTGTCTTGGCCAGACTCCAGACTCCATTCTCCTCTCCCCTCTTCTCCCCTCATTTGGTTCCTCTGTTTTCTGTCCTAAATTTACATGACCATGACAAGCAGCTCTTTTGCACACCTGCCGTGGGCCTCCTGGGAGTCAGCTGTGGACCAGGTAACTCACCCTCCACAAATTGCACTGGGACATGGTGGGTGGAGGCGACAGGCGAAGCTGGAGCTATTATTATCGCTCATCTGTGGCTCCTTGTCCTTCTGAGGCTGAGAACAATTCCCAACTTCATTTAGAGCATTCCCTGAAAGGGATTTAAAGGTTTGGACAGAGGCCTGAACCTAAGCTGCACCTTCTCTATATTTAGCCCTTTTTATCTGTCCTCAACACAGTGCCCCTGCCCTTTGATCTGCCTGCCAGCTCCAAAAGCCCCTCACTTGGTTGTGCAACCTCACAGAGCAGGCATCCATGAACTGGTTTTCCTGTGCCAGCACCAGGGCTGAGAAAGAAACACGTGGGGAAAGGAAGGGGGTGTTAAGAAAGCAGGAGAGATGCAAGGAAGATCGGGTACTTGATGAGTGGTGGGAATCACAGAATATTAGGAGTTGGGAGGGACCTCGAAAGCTCATCCAGTCCAACTGGATCACCTAGACTGGGTCACACAGGAACGCATCCAGGCGGGTTTTGAATGTCTCCAGAGAAGGACGTGTGCAGCCACCTTCACCTGGGGCAGAAACTGGAAGGAAGAGAGAAGAAGACTCCCACCTCCATGCAGGTCTGGGCAGCCAGAAACAGAAGTCTACAAAGGCGGTTTAGGGCAGGTGGATGGACAACGATCTCAGATGGCCAAAGGTCTGTGACGTGGCAGCCTGGAGAGCAGAGAGCCGGTCCTGTTCCAGCTGGGAGAAGTTTTAGGGGTTGCCATGGGGTGGCCAGGCCTTGGGGACCAAGCAAAGGAGACTGGAAGGACAGAGTCAGAGGGAAGAGGTGGCAAGCAGGAAAAGGCAGTCCAGCACTTAGGGCTGATGGAGAAGACATAGGATCAGTCCTGGGGAACACTGAGAAAGGGGAGGATGTGGACCACAGTGGTAGGGCTGATCTCGGCAGGATGGCTGGAAGTTCAGAATTGTCATAGGCAGCAACCAGAGCAGGACACAGTCTCTACAGCTTGGCTGTGACACAGACCTCCAGGCCCTGATAGTGTAGCCCCAGACTCCTCTCCTGCTCCGTCACCGTGTGCTGGGGCCAGCAGCCACGTCCAGTGCATGAGGGGAAGCAGGGAAGAGGCAGCAGTGCTGTGGCTCTGTACAGGTACGAAGTAGGTCTTTGCAGGTCTTTGCAAAGTATAGCCTGAAATAGCCTCTCCCTGGGATAAGCTTGTGCCTCCTGGGAGCTAGGGGAAACCTGTATCTCCCCATCTTTCTTACACTCAAAGCCATGCCTCAGGAGCCACTGTCCAAGCAGAAACTCAGCCCTGCCTGGAGGATCCAGGGAAAGCCATGGAGATGTTCAGGGGAAGGGATTCTGGAGGGAAGCTCAACTCTACAAAGCAGCGAGCAAATGTGGGACTTGGAGCTATCTGGATGTGCTAGCCCACAGCGAGAGAGCAGCCTGGCCTGAAAGGATCCAACGCCCCACTGGCTGAAAGAAACGAGGCCTTCACGCAGGAGGCCAGATGGACATGGAGGGGATGTGACCCACAGGGACTAGTAGGAGAATTTCTGCAGATGCTTCTGGAGCATTTTTTGGTCTTAGGGCAAAGCATTGGTTCTAATGATGAAAAACACCTGGAGGACATCTGGACATGCACACCTGCCCAGGGGGAAGATTGAGGTAATAAAGAGCAGATTTGTCTACAAGACTGGAAAATGCTGGAATTGCTGGTGAAGTTTTAAGTGCATGTAACAAGAAAGAGAGAACAAACCAGAGATGCTGTATAATCATACGGTGCACCAGTAACTTGAATATGGATTACAGTTCTGGTTCACTGCCCTCTCTGCAAAAACATATCATCTATACTCTGTAAACAACTGAAAAGGGCTTAGAGAACAACAGAGGCAATAGGATGTAACAGCTTACATGGGAGGAATGACTAAGTGTGCTCTGCAGTCTGGAAAAGAGATGGATGAAGACAGATATGACAAAGATGTGTATTTTTAAAAAAGTGATGCTGAGGTGAATAGAGACCAGCTGTTTGCTGATTATTCCAACTCCAAAGCTAGGTACCACCAAGAGAAACCAGTGGCATTTGGGAGTAACAGAATCAGGAGCTGCTTTGCAGAGCATGCCACTGAGCTGTGGAAGCCCCCACTGTGGAGTATGCTACATTCAGCAAGGGTGCAAAAAGTGTGTGGACAAATGCATAGGAGAAAAGTCCATCAAGAATTCACATATTGTAATGCTGCCTCTAGCTTTGGAAGTCAATGAATAGCTGGGGCTAAGACAGTAGGAGAAATACCACAATCTGTAGGAGAAATATAATTATCTGCTTATGTTATTAGATCATTCCCTAGATATCCACCTTTTATATTTAATGAGAAGCTAGAAAGGAACCCTAACAGAGCATCTCATCAGCTCCCAGATTTCTTTGGCGGTCAGAGAGCTGGAGGGCACTGACTCGTGATACTTTGCCTAGGACAAGTGATAGGAAATAGCCACTGGTCTCCCCCCATCAGATTTTCACTTCCTCAAGCTGAGATGAAGAACTTGGCCATGGACAGGGAGAAGCTGATGAAGGGGGCTCAGGATTTGGTAGGACCTGGAATGGGGAGGTTATAAATAAAGAGGTGAGGGGACAAGTGCAGCCAGAACCTCAGCAAGAGGTTCTGAAGGTCCTCATGTTTCCAGTGTATGTGTAAGTAGGATACAAGACCAAATGGGTCTTTGATCAGGTTCAGTACAAACTTTCCAAATGCTAAGGACTTTGACCAGATACAGCCTGACATTACCAATCATTCAGTCAAGAAGTGGTTGCTAAACCCTTACCAGAGATGCCTACATTTGCATAACTGAGTGGTCATACTGGTGTCCTTTCTACCTCACACCTTGCTCCTTTGCTTTGTCTCCCCAGAATCAAGGCTGCCCCACGTGGAGGAGCCACCCCTAAGTCAGAAAGATGGGGGAGATGGAACAGATGAAGCAGGAAGCTGAGCAGCTGAAGAAGCAGATTGCGGTAATGCTGGCAACAGCTGTGAGACTGCTGAGAGAGTGTTTACCCCCTGTGTCCAAGTTCTCCTCCCCAGCCACAACTTTTGGTTGAGCTTTCTCCGTCTGCATCCTTGGAGCCCCGTGTAGTTCTGCACAGTCCTTTAAGTGCTAATGGAGATCTTCACAGCATGGTGGGGGGAAGAGGGGAGGCGAAGGGAGAGCAGAGGGGACTCCACAACAGTGAGAAGGAAGTGGCCATAGGCATTAGGTCTGCAGAGGAGCAGAAAGTGTAGTGTGTCCCCTCCTCTCTCTGGGAGGCAGCTGGTGTTTTGCCAGGCAGAAAGATCCATGGAAAGGGTGGAGCATAGGGAACTGGGTGCTGAGCAGCTTCAGGCTCACCTTTCTGATGTTTGACTGGTGCTGAGGTGCCCTGGTCACAGAGCAGGATCCCCCTGTGCTGACCACAATCCAAACACAGCAAATTCATAGCTCCTACCTCTAGCAGCTCCCAGACTATGACCCTGTATTGCATTTGCCATCGCCTTCATCACATGGCTGTTTTTTTTCTGTCTCATCTGCTCTTGTTTCTTCTTCAGGAATCCCGGAAAGCCTGTGCAGACACAACACTTGCTCAGGTAAGGAACAAGGCTGGCTGGGCAGGTGAGTGGGGGAAGAGGGGGGTCAGCTAGCTCCACTCCAAGGGGGACTGTCTACAGTCGGGAAGCAGAGTTAGGAGGTAAAGATGTGGGGAGCAGTGAAGCTTCTGCCAGTCCAAGATTAATTCTTTCTCTCCCTCTGCTCTTTCCTCAGATTGTGTCTGGAGTGGAGGTTGTTGGGCGCATTCAGATGCGAACCCGAAGGACGCTGCGTGGGCACCTGGCTAAGATCTATGCCATGCACTGGTCCACGGACTCCAAGTGAGAGATACTGCTGATCTGCTGGGTGCAGGGCAACGCAAGGGTGTGAAGGGCAAGAAGGCTCTGAGGGGAAGAGAGCCACTAACATGATCTTGTTCCTCTCCCACAGACTTCTGGTCAGTGCCTCACAAGACGGGAAACTGATTGTGTGGGACACATATACAACCAACAAGGTAGGAGCCAGGCGGCTGCAGCAAACCGGGATCTGGAGTGGGTCCCCTCAGAGCCAGCGCCCTTGCCCTGCTCTCTCTGCTGCCAGAGTCCCAATGTGGTTTCTTGTCCTCCCAGGTTCATGCCATCCCTTTGCGTTCTTCCTGGGTCATGACCTGTGCCTACGCCCCCTCAGGCAATTTTGTGGCCTGTGGGGGCCTTGACAACATGTGCTCCATCTACAGCCTCAAGACTCGCGAAGGCAACGTCAAAGTGAGCAGGGAGCTCTCAGCCCATACAGGTGTGTGTGCTGCCTACCTACAACCTGGGTGCCCTCTCCTTCCAAACTGCACTCTTCCAGCCCTGCCCCATTTCTCATATATGCCCACTCCCCCTTCCCAGGTTACCTGTCCTGCTGCCGGTTTCTTGATGACAACAATATTGTGACTAGCTCTGGAGATACCACATGGTGAGTGTTACCGAGTGATACTCTCACCCATTTTCACATGTTGTAGCCAGGCACATGGCTTCCCTCCATTCCTTTGGGAGGGGGACAGCTTTTTGGCCTAGCTGCAGATGTGAGGGTTGGCTCTGAGAAGTGCTCTCCTCTCCTGCAGCGCTCTCTGGGACATTGAGACAGGGCAGCAGAAGACTGTGTTCCTGGGTCACACTGGAGACTGTATGAGCTTGGCCGTCTCCCCAGACTTCAAACTCTTCATCTCTGGGGCCTGCGATGCTACTGCCAAACTGTGGGACGTGCGGGAGGGCACCTGCCGCCAGACCTTTTTGGGACATGAGTCCGATATCAATGCCATCTGCGTATGTATGCTGTCCGCACAGCGGTGGGGAGGCAAGGGAAATAAGGGTGGACCAGCTCTGAAACAGGGTTTTGAGATAAGGAGGAAAGAAGCTGTCACAGCTGTGTGGAGAACAAGGGTCTCCATAATCCTGTCTGAAGCAGGGAGGGCCTGAGTTTGCTGGGCAGACACACAAAAGGAATGTGTATGAGAAGGTTGGCGTATGAAGATCAGACAGAGGAAGGTTCTCATAGCTCTGAACTATGCCAAACCCTATCTAGGGGGATAATGGGTGCATTTGTCAAACCCCAAAATAACAGCCGGAGTGAAAAATAGACAACAATGCTTCCTCAAACACTGGAATGTCTTGCTCTAGCCTCTAGATCATTTGCTTTCTTGAGGTGGAAGGGTTCTACTAGGTCTTAGGAGGAACATCAGCCTCCCCCTTCAGCAGACTCAATTTTTATGATCCAGTGTCTTGTCCCACTGGGTTTCCCTACCTCTGTGGCTTCCTGATGGTTAGCAGGGAAGCCACGATGTCAAGGAAATCTGTAAAAGGCATGGCCTAATTAAAATCTGGTGTGTGCCCTCCTCAGTTCTTCCCTAACGGCGAAGCCATCTGCACCGGCTCGGATGATGCCACCTGCCGTCTCTTTGACCTGCGGGCAGACCAGGAGCTCATAGTGTACTCTCACGAGAGCATCATCTGTGGGATCACGTCAGTCGCCTTCTCCCGCAGTGGGCGCCTCGTGTTTGCTGGGTATGATGACTTCAACTGCAACATCTGGGACTCCCTGAAAGGAGAGCGTGTGGGTGAGTGGCTCCTGGTGGTCCCTCCTTCATTCCCTGCAAGGTCTTCTGTCCCTACCAAGGCAAGGAAAAGGCCTTTATTTTTCTGAAAAGGGACACTGAAACCCAACAATGCTTTCTCACACTTAAGGAGCATACCATAAGTAATATAACTCCTTTGTGTAGAACTGTTGTATTTAATGTTAAGGAAGTCAAGCCTTTAAACAACATTTCAAGGTTCCTATTAGCTAAAACTGCTGACAAGCACCAGTAGCATCTCATATTTACTCCTAGCCTCGGCTGTTTACCAGTTCCAGCTACTCACAGTGGCCAGGCACCAAGCTGAGCATGGACCTGGGCTTCCATCCAGCATCTTTGGATACTCTGTGAGGCTCATACACAGAATCCACCCTAGTGCCATTTTTTTCTCTCAGATGTGGTCTCGAGCCTCTGAAAACTTGTAACACAGCCCACCAACGGCATTGCTACTTCTCAGTGTTAGCAAGGATGTCATCCTTTCTTAGGCCTACCATCACACCAGGGTGAAAGCGGTTGTATGAGGATTCAGCTAGCCAGACCTTCCCAAAAACATTGTTCTCTGGCCAGTCCCGTGGGTGGTGGTTGTATGTTGTGCACAAATGTTCTTCTGCAGGTTTGTTCTTGTTAGCCACATACTGATCATAACATGCTGTGCAAGGACAGAGAGCATGATACACAGGGGTGTAGGTACACCATCTACTATGAGCATTCTCAGCATGGTCAACCCCTTCGTCTCTCCCAGATCCCACTTCTCTTCCTGATCTCTCTTCTTTCCCCCATCCCATAGGGATCCTTTCTGGCCACGACAACAGAGTGAGCTGCCTGGGGGTGACGGCAGACGGCATGGCTGTCGCCACCGGCTCCTGGGACAGCTTCCTCAAGATTTGGAACTTAAAGAGCAGCGGAAGCACGGCCCACAGCCCGAGCCCATGCACACAGCACCAGCAGCTGAGCACAACAGAAACGCCTCCCTGCCACTCCCGCTTGTCTCTAGACACAGGTCACTTGTAGGGGTCTCCCAGTGCGAAAGGGAGAGGAGAGGTTGGGGCTGGGGAGTGGGGAGCACATACAAACACACACTGGCCCTCCTCTCCACCTCTATAAACAGGCCCAGCCATTTCCAGCCTCGTGCAGGCTTGAAGACCTGCAAAATGCTGTTCATTACATCTCAGGACTTTACAGTACACTTCAGACACCCTGCATCTTCCTTCAAACACCTCTACCCGCATTGATGCCCATCCTTTGGAGGACCCCTCATCCAACACCTCTGTCCCAGAATAAGCTCTGTCCCTGATTTACCTCCACCTAACTTCTCTGTGCAGCTGCCCTATATCCCTGCAGACAGCCCCAGAGACATACTGGGTTTCAGACCTCCATCATGCAACCTTAAACAAAAAAGGCAGTGTAAATTGGGCTCATTTTCCACTGGGGAAGGCTTAGCTCAAGTCTTATCTATGCATAAATGGGGGAAAAGGTAGCCTTCAGACCAAACAGAATACTGAGGAATATTATATTTATTCTTATTTATTGTCTGCTTCTTGCTGTTCCTTCTCTTTTTGCCTCACTCCTGCATTGTGTGGTGACCCTATCTAAACATTAGCCATCAGCCCCTGTTTTCAAATCTGTTATAGATCATCATAGCCCAGGCTAATAAAGAAAGCTCACATAAGCACTGCAGGCTGTATTCTTTCCAGCATTGCAATGAGCTACTGCAAACACAGCTGTCCTTCTGTGAATACTTCCTACTAACCTCATCTGGAGAACACCTCATCCACAGGTCTTGCTCTACCCCAAGAGCCCCAGGGGAGGTTGTTCCTCACCTACTTTTTAGTTGAGAAGAGGCTTGCTGCCCAAGGGGCAGTATACAGTTGAAATGGAGATGGGAGCTCAACTGCAGAACACAGTCATTATGTGCAGCCCCTATTTCACTTGCTGGCTCATAAGCACATTCTGGGATCCCAACTCTGCTAAGGAGAACCGAAGGGTGACAAGATATAGCAACTCACCAACAGAAAGTCAAGGTATAAATGCACAGTACTACCTCCGATTTTGGATCTCACCCTCACAATCAGCTACAGTCTTCTGTGTGTGTTAGTGTAACTTCTGGAGCTCTGCTTTACCTGCTCTGACCTGAAACTGGGTACATCGGTCTCCTGCACAGAGCTGCCAATCTCCAGCCCACACCACAGCACGTGCATTCAAGGTCAGACCCTTCTCACCATAACTCTATGGTGGCACATTACAGGCAGGAGACAGCTGAGTTTTAGGGCTAATGGAAGGCTGGAGTATTTGTTCCTGAATCCTTGTCCCTGAAAAAAAAAAATTGTTGTAGTGGGCAAGCAGGAGCTGTCTGACCTATCAGGACAAAGATACAGTCAAAGGTTTAATATAAATTTATTTGCTAAAGATAAGAACTCTACAGTAAGTCAATACAGCTGATATACAGTAGGAGAGACAAAGTCTGTACAGCACATAAGACATGCAAAGCTCAAAGAGAGTGTGCTCTTCTCCCAACAAGGATAGGCGAGAAGAGTGACCCACAAGTCCAAAGTTTCAGTCTATTGCAGGATTTCTCTCCCCTAGAAGACTCTCAAAACATAGAAGCAATTTACAGCGAGATCCTAGAAAAGGAAATCCCTAGTTCTCCACAAAAGGACACTGTTGGTTCTCTTTATTCAAGTCACTCCAAGCATAGTTCCCAGATTTGAGGCTCCAGCTCAGATCCGCTGTCACTTCCTTCTTCTCCCCAAGGTTCTCTCCCAACACATGCCTCTTACCCTAGAGAAATTTTAAAAATAAAAATACAGCGTAAGAGAAGTTAACTGAGGGTTAGTTAATCCTCAGTAGAACACATAGCCGATTTTCAGGACATTCAGCTTTGGCTCTCTTGTGACCATGTCTGAGAGCGATGGACATCTTTCTACAGCCTAAAGTGAAAGGATGCATTGAAATAGGCAGTATCATGGTAAGGCCAAAGATACAGACATCAAACAAAACTTGGAGGCATTTATGGACCAGACAGACCCACAGAAAAATATGCAAGAAGTCACCAGGCTCTACAGGCTTGGGAGACCACAGTTCCAAACTGGGGCCCTATAACAGTGTCAGAAATTGAAGGATTTGTTAGGGGTTTTTTTCAGCCCATTCCCCCTCCCCCAGCATGACTCACTAAGCTTACCTGGCGAGGGGCAGGAGCACTGGGGGAATTATCATCTTGTAGGATGCTGAGGGGAGAGCGGCCAGTTCCACCAGATGTTGCCAGGATTTTGTTGTTGGTCTTGCGTTTCACAGGCTTGCTCCCTAGCGATAGACAGAAGCACGTCAGTGTATCACAACAAGGCTTGAGGGTCCTGGATTTTAAACACCTCCTGACCTTTATGATCTATCCTGCTTGCCTGCACAAAGGCTGTTATCCAAGGACTTCCAGGTAAACTGATCACAGAAAGATTGGAAGGGACCTCTGGAGGACATCTGGTTCAATGCACTGCTCTAGCAGGGCCATCTAGAGCCAGCTGCCCAGGAACATGTCCAGATGGCTTTTGAATATCTTGAAGAATGGAGACTCTGTGACCTCTCTGGGCAACCTGCTCCAGTGTTTGATCATCCTTACAGGGGAAAAAAAAGTGTTTCCTGATATTCAGATGGAGCCCCCCTGTTTCAGTTTGTACCCATTGCCTCTGGTCCCATCATTGGGCACTACTGATGTCTCAGGTCTCAGTCTCTCTTTGCAGGAGAGATGCCAGGCACAGAGGTTTCTGAAGCACAGTCTGTATTAGTGACTCTCAGCACCACTCAGTCATAGCACTTGGTTGTGCTTCCTGGCTTCACTCCCCAGCTCTTCGCAAGGGAAATCTCCAAGGCCCTGCTGAATAGGCCCTGACATTCACCTTCAAAGAGGTAAATTTACCTTCTGATTTTGACTGCAGGCTGAAACTGTAATTGTTCAACTTGTGTCAGAAATCAGCTAGACAAGAAAACAGTTCCCAAAAGGGCCTCCTGTTTCAGCTACAGAGCCTCAAGACTCTGTCCGAGGCGGTGGGAGCCAGGTGGACTAAAGGGAACAGCCAAGCTCAGTAAGCGAGCCAGACTCAAGAAGGCAACCAGGGAGTCCTGACCTACTCCCACCACGGGCTGCGCAGCCTCCCAGGCACACGGAGCCTCAGCTGTGTCACCCCCCCAACACCGAGCACTTACCCGAGGAGAAGCCAGGCCCAGCAAGGCGAACGGAGCCGAGGCCACGCTGGGAGAGGGAGGCCTCTCTACCTCTTCCTCCAGGGAGCTCCACCGGGCCGGCTCCTCGGCGGGGCAGGCCGCTGCCGGTGGCATCGGCTCCTGGGATTCAGGCTCAGTCCCAAAAGCCTCGCTGAGCTGCTTC
>NW_010173287.1:1949-2284 GCF_000695765.1 Mesitornis unicolor | reverse complement strand
CGGGGGACGGGTGAGCGGCGGCGCGGAAGGTCTGCCCGGTGACCCTGCTCTCGGCGTACTGCTCCTCATACTCCTCTGCAGCACAAACGGCCCCCGTCAGCCCCCGGCTGCGGGCAAAACGCTCCAGAGGTGGGGAAACGGGGACCCCAGGGAGGGATTTTGGGGCTGCACCCCCTCCTCCCAGGTACTGCTGGGAAGCAGGGCCCGGGCAGGGCCAGCCAGGAGGGACCTCAGTGTCTCCCCATCCTGTAATTGTTGAGCTAATTAACGCCGGGTCGTTATGGCCCTGCGGAAGCCAGGGCTGCTCAGGCTGCCTTAATGAGATTTCAGGCCGG
>NW_010173287.1:0-1913 GCF_000695765.1 Mesitornis unicolor | reverse complement strand
AGATGGGGAGGAAACAACACCAGAGGTCGATCGGGTTGAGACAGAGCCACATCTCCATGTCCCTCATGGGCAGATCCACCCCACAGTGGGGCTGGGACCCCCAGGACCCACATCCTGGGGAGCAGCTGGGGCGCGTGCAGATGGGACCTCGCTGTAACACGGCACAGGGCAGCACCGGTCCCTGTCCCCCTCCCCGGTCCCCCCTGGTCCCGATACCTTGCAGCAAGCTCTGCAGGTTGAGCTGCGCCTCCTGGTGCAGCTGCTCCATGCCCGGCGGGCGCCCGGCCTTTCGGGCTGCTGCCATGACAGCTTGGGGTGCGGGCCCTTCTTGCTCTCCAGGTCCAGGTTAGCGGTGGCTGCGGGCAGGAGGGAGCAGAGTGAGCGGGGGGTGGCCAGCACCACACCAGCACAGCGCGCTCATCCCATCCGATGTCCCTCCAGGAACACAAGGACTGGGACTTGGCTGTGTCCCACCCCGGCAGGGCGCACACCCCATCACCGCTGCGGCTCCGGGGCTGGACGCTGTCCCCGCAGGCTGCAGGGAGGGAGCTGGGTGAAATTGGGGAAGGAAGCAAGCCCTGGGTGGGTGCTCGGCCGCTCCTGGGCACAGGAAACTCTGCACACCCGGTGGAGCAACCTCCCGGCTGCAGAGGAGCAGAAGTTGCAACTGAAACAGGGGAGCGAAGGGGATGCGGCGCCTTTCGCCTTTCGTCAGCCTGGGGTCAGCCTGTTGGAGAGGTTAACCCGCTCTGCCCCAGCACCCCTGGGATGAAACCTCTGTGGGTCCCTCTCACTGGGACCCTCTGAAACACCCACACGGGTGGAAACATCCCCGGGAGAGGAATTTGGGCTCACCGGGGAGCTGAGCGATGCTCCAGCAGAGGCTGTGTCACGGGAACAACCCCTGCACCCCGGCACCTCCACCCACATCAGCGCTGGCCCTGGCGGATGTGGGCTGCCCACCCTGCGCTGCTGTGCACCAGAGACAAGGGAGCACGGCCCGAGTGTCACCCGGCTCCTATCCTGCCCATGGGTACCATCCTGTCCTAGGTTACCCAGGACCGCATCCCGAGCATCATCCCACACCCATGGGTACCATCCTGCCCATGGGTACCATCCTGTCCTAGGTTACCCAGGACCGCATCCCGAGCATCATCCCACACCCATGGGTACCATCCTGCCCATGGGTACCATCCTGTCCTGGTCACCCAGCACCGCATCCCAAGCATCACCCTGCGCCCATGGGTACCATCCTGTGCTGGGTCACCTAGCACTGCATCCTGAGCATCACCTTGCACCCATGGGTGCCATCCTGTCCTGGGTCACCCAGCACCTCATCCTGAGCATCACCCTGCACCCATGGGTACCATCCTGCCCAGGGGTGCTGTCCCATGCACCCTGCTCAGTGGATGGAGCGGCAGAGCCTGCTCAGCGCCCAGCACCCCAAAGCAAGGTGCCACGTCCCTAGCCTAGTTACTTTTATAATTTGTGTTACCATAACGACGTGCCTTAACACCAAGCCTTTTTTTTTCCCCTCCTTTTTCTTTTTTCCCTTCCCTTCCTCCTTTAACTCATTTGACTCGTTTCCATACCAACCCAGAGGTGTCGGGGCCGGGGGTGTTAAACCACGCTGGGGCTGCAGAGCCCCAGCCCAGAGGGCAGGGCAGTGCTGGGGCGCGATCGTCCCCACTGCGGGTCCCCCTTTTCCCACACAGGGACGTGGCAGCCCCATGCCCTGGCCTCTGGCTCAGTCATCCCCCAAGGATGGGGGCACAGGACAGGGTGGGGGCACCCCAAAACCCAACCTATGGGGCTGCAGGAAGGGAGGCCAGGGCCCACACGCTCACCCCTGCAGACCCCAGCCCCCCAACTTTGGCGAGGTGGGGGCTCTGCAGCTGGCCCCTCTGTTTCTG
>NW_010173286.1:1158-1502 GCF_000695765.1 Mesitornis unicolor | reverse complement strand
CCCCGCGCGAGGGCGGAAACGGCGCCAGCACTGTCTCCTCTCGCAGAGGACAGGACTCCCCTCGCGGAGGACAGGTCTACCCTGCGTGCAGGCTGCAGGCGGCGCCGGAACCGTCTCCCTCGCAGAGGAATGGTCTACCTGTGCGAGGGCTGCAGGCGGCGTCGAAACCTTCTGGCCTCGTGGATGCCAGGTCTCCCCGCGCAGAGACCACGTCTACCGCGCGCGCAGGTGGCATGCGGCACCGGCACAGTCTCCCCTCGCGGAGAACAGGTCTACCCCATGCAGAGGCCAGGTCTACCCCGCGCGAGGGCGGAAACGGCGCCAGCACCGTCTCCCCTTGCGGA
>NW_010173286.1:743-988 GCF_000695765.1 Mesitornis unicolor | reverse complement strand
TCTCCTCGCAGAGGACAGGTCTCCCCGCATGCGGGTGGCAGGAGGTGCCGGCACGGTCTCCCCTCGTGGAGGACAGGTCTCCCCGCGTGAGGGCGGCAGGCGGCGCAGGAACAGTCTCCCCTCGTGGAGGACAGGTCTCCCCGCACGAGGGCGGCAGGCGGTGCCGGCACAGTCTCCCAGCGCGGAGGACAACTCTACACCGCGCAAGGGCGGCATGCGGCGTCGGCACTGTCTCCTCTAGCGGA
>NW_010173286.1:0-459 GCF_000695765.1 Mesitornis unicolor | reverse complement strand
TGGCTGGGCCTACACCTCGGGATGGCTGGGACTAAATCTCGGCTGGCTGGGCCTGCATCTCGGGACGGCTGGGCCTAAATCTCGAGACAGCCTGGCCTGCATCTCGAGACGGCCAGGCCTACATCTCAGGACGGCTGGGCCTACATCTCCAAATGTCTGGGCCTACATCTTGGGACGGCTGTGCAGAAATCTTGGCATGGCTGGGCCTAAATCTTGAGACTGCTGGGCCTGCATCTCGAAATGGCTCGGCCTACATTTCTGGACGGCTGGGCCTACATCACTGGATGGCTTGGCCTACATCTATGGACGGTCCTGTATCGGAAGACAGGTCTCCTCGTGCGAGGGCGGCAGGCTGCGCCGGCACAGTCTCCCCTCGTGGAGAACAGGTCTACCCCTCGCGGAAGACAGATCTACCCTGCGCGCGGTCAGCAGGCGGCGCCGGCACCGTCTTTCCTCGCG
>NW_010173285.1:1818-2062 GCF_000695765.1 Mesitornis unicolor | reverse complement strand
GTCAGGGGGGCACCCCTATCTCAGCACAGGGGTGCAAACGTGCCCCCCACGACAAGGCGAAGTGGGGACACGTCCCCTCATTGGGAGCTGGAGCTCAGCACGGTGCCAGAGGCTCAGCCCCACAGATGGGCCATGGCAGGGATGGCTCTTGGGGTGCAGGGACAAGGACATGGAGCTCCTCCAGCACAGCCACCATGGCTGGGGTGGGCTCACCCCGCCCTGGCGGGCCGGGGACAACCTGCTG
>NW_010173285.1:291-1784 GCF_000695765.1 Mesitornis unicolor | reverse complement strand
CTGCGCTGAGCCGAGCTCCAAAACCCCAGCAACACCATCCCATGGCCAGAGCAGGAGGATCCCAGTGCCAGGGCTGCCCACCCCGCTCATGCCAAGCAATGCCCACCCATGGACCCAGCTCCGTGCCTGTTGTGCCTTCCCCTCACCGGTGACACAGCCCCAGGCCACTGGCACGGGACCGGCACAGGACCAGCACCATCGCCACCACCCACCTGGCTCAGCCCTGCGCCGTGGGAGCCTCCTGGGCACGGCTCAGCCACCACGCTGCTTCTCCTGGGGTGTCCCGGGGTCCCCTGTTCCTCCCCAGCCGCGTCCTCCCGTCTCTCCCTATGGCTGCAGGGTGCTGGAACGGCTCCCGGGCCCCTCCCACTGAGTCAGCGTCGGGCGCGGACGCCCTCCGAGGCGGCTCCTTGCTCACATGGAATGGAAACCACGGGGTTTTCCTCCATGCCAGGACGCGTCACCCGGTGTGACAGCAGCTGGTGATGTGACGGATACCAGTGACATGATGGGTACCGGTGATGTGATGGGTACCGGTGACATAAGAGCGCAGATGCCGGGTCAGCCCATGATGCCGGATGGAGTTGCTCACTCCACCAAAGCCAGAATGTCCCTGAAAGTCCCATGCCGGCTGCAGGCAGGGGGTCCTGGTGTCCTGCCAGGGATTTGAGGAGAGGGGAAGGTTCCCAGCCAGGGCTTTGCTCTGTGAAATGGGCCACGTGCCGCTGGCACAGCCAGCCAGGCCTGCTCCAGCTTGCAAAATGCACGTTAACATCTGTAATAAAGTCCAAAATATGGCAAAACAACCTGGATAGCACAAAGGGAGGTGACAGAGCAGAGCAGGGCCACCAAGGCCGTGGTCCTGCTGGCCTGAACCCAGCTCCTGCCCCAAGGTGTGGGCATCTCCGGTGGCAAGGATCAGCTCTGTGTGGAGAGGCCGAGCATTTGGCATTTTTCAAAGTGCTCTTGGACGCGAGACAAGAAGAAAAGTGGAGAAAAACACACTGAAAATAACCAGGTGGGTGCTGGAGGGCTGCCTCATGTGAGGGCAGCAGCAAAGGTGGATCCACGCAATGGGTTTGGACGGAAAAACACTGCCCGATGCAGGGGGCGAGGGCAGAGCCGAGCTGGGGTGCAGGGGGTGAGGGCAGAGCCAAGCCCTGGGGGCAGGCAGAGGCTGCAGGCAGCTGCCTGGACACGTCTGGGCTGCCGGGGGATTTTGGAGCCTCACCCACCCTGGGAGCATCCCAGGACGCATTTTGGGAGGTCAGCGCGCCCTGGGAGTGCTCCCCCAGTGCCTGCCTGAGCACCTGAGGACATGGGGATGGGACAGGGACAGGGAACAGAGGGACGGGTGCTGGCACTGGCTCTGCTCTCACTTTCCATGGATACATGGGGCTGGGCTTCCCCAGTTCTGCTTCGGGGACCTCCCAGGAGATGAACGTTGCAAAAAATGCACTCGGAGGCCAAATTTTCCCTGGAAGTGCTGGGTG
>NW_010173285.1:0-212 GCF_000695765.1 Mesitornis unicolor | reverse complement strand
GCCCCTGCCTGCTGCTGCCTCAGTTTCCCCAGCTTTGGGGGAAGCTCTGGCTGAGCCTTGCTCCCCGCTGATGGGAAGGAAGGATGCAGCCCGCACCCGGCTGTCCCCGCACATCTCGGGGGGACGGGAGCCGGGGAGGTGACAGATGGGGACGTGGCGGGTGCGAGGCCTTTGTCTGCGCGGTGGCGGTGGCGGTGGCGGTGACGGTGACG
>NW_010173284.1:0-648 GCF_000695765.1 Mesitornis unicolor | reverse complement strand
GGAATCGCTCCACCAGGCTTTCGGTGTGAAAACACAGCGAGGCCTGGATCCAGCTGGCAGCTCCTGCCTGTGCTCCCAAAACCCAGTCCCACCAAGAAAGGGGGTTTTCTGCAAGCCCCCTGAGGCGGCAAGAAAATGCGCAAGGGGAGGAAGAATTAAAATAAAAGGGGTTTAAGCAGGAGCCAGCTGGCAAAATGACTTTCTCCAAGAGAGAGCATTTGCTAGCGATGCTGCTGGGCCAGCCAGCGATTTCCTGACGGCAGGAGAAAACGGGGAAAAAGAAAATAAAGCCCAGATCCGGTCCTTCCCGTGTGCGCAGCACTATTTAGTTCCCTCAACAGGAAGGAAAAAAAGAGCTGAAAACCCCCCCAAAACACAACAAAACCCAGCTGGAGGGGGAATAACTTCCTCCCCTTGGCCACACGGACGTGCCCTCGGCCAAGGTCAAGTGGCTTTGGGGGAAAGGGGGGGCAGCGGGGGGGCCACCAGTGCCTCGCCCCCCCCATCCCCGGCCTGGGGAGCCCAACTTCCAGCGCGATGCTTGCAGAGACAAACTATTTCCTGGCAGACATTTTAGCTCGTGTTTACATTCGCCGGCTGCGTGTTCCTCCGGGCGCAGAGCAATATGGCTGGCAGGGGAGCTGACAG
>NW_010173283.1:0-1036 GCF_000695765.1 Mesitornis unicolor | reverse complement strand
AACAGGAGGGTTTGGGGCTGACGAGGGGTCCTGGAACCAGGGCACAGCACGGGGCATTGCCAGCCCCCCCAGCCCTGAGCCCACAGCAGGGGACAGAGACATCCCCATCCCTCACCCCCAGGGCAGTGAAAGCTGCTGAGGCCTGTGTGACCTGGAGGAGCTGGGCCCCCCAGGATGTGCTGGAGTGAAACAAACTCTTTGGCTGGGAAAAAAGCAAGCTGGAGGGGAAGCAGTGAGAGCAGAGCCCCAGACCCCTGCGGGCACAGGGAAGCTGTGGGGGGTGCGTGCTGTGGGAGAGGAGCTGTGCCCCCACTCACCCAGGGACCTGCAGAGCAGCAGCAGCAGCAGCAGGCGGGCGAGAGGCAGAATCCTCGTCCTTGGAGCCATGGTGATTCCCACGTCCTGCTCCACGGCGGCTCAGCTCCACACGGCTCAGCTCAGCTCGGCTTGGTTTAGCACTGAGCTCTCTCTGTCAAAGGGGAAGGAAGGGGCTCACTGCTTGGTGGTTCCCATTCTTGACTCCGACCAAGTCCCACAGTGCTTTCACCAGCTCACGTCAGGAGGTTGGTCCTTGGCCACGATGTGGGTCCTGCTCTTCCCACTGGTTTGTGCCACCACTACAGCCATGGCCATCGGGCACCCAGCGAGAGGGGCCCTGGTCCGGCACTCTCCCTGCACCCACAGGGGCTCACTCAGCCTTTCCCAGCGGGGTTGGGGCACGGGTGGGCGTCTCGGGTGGGTCCAAGGTGCTGAGCTCACCCAGGGCCTCCCTGCACTCTCTAACCTGAGGGCAGAGCCGCTCTCCCGCCCCCGGCCCAGCGCTGCCCCTCGGCGTCGGGGCGGCCCTGGAGGTATCCGGATGCTGATGCCAACGGCGGGGGGGTGGTGAAGCCCGGCCGGCCCCGCCGCTGACCCCAGGGGCAGGCACCCAAAGCGTTAACCGAGCCCGCTGCCTCCCTCCATTTCCTGCTCCGCTTCTCCTTTTCCTTCTCCCGGAGTCCGGTGCCGGGGCAGTGCCCATGGCCTGGCGGGTTGC
>NW_010173282.1:0-838 GCF_000695765.1 Mesitornis unicolor | reverse complement strand
CCTATGGGACCCCAAAAACCCCATGGGTGCCCCCCCAAACCCTTGGGTGCCCCCCAAACCCCATAGGACCCCAAAAACCCCTGGGTGCCCTCTCAAATCTACTGGTTCTTGCTGTTTTTTACTGGTTTTTACTGGTTCTTACTGGTCTTTACTGGGTTTTACCAGTTTATACTGGTTTTTACTGGCTTTTACTGGTTTTTTTACTGGTTCTTGCTGTTTTTTACTGGTTCTTACTGGTTTTGACTGTTCGGTTTTTACTGGTTCTTACTGGTTCTTACTGGTTCCTGCTGCTTCTTACTGGTTCTTACTGGCCTTTACTGGTTTGGTTTTTACTGATTGTTACTGGTTTTTACTGGTTTTTACTGGTTTATACTGGTTCTTACTGTTTGTTACTGACTTTTACTGTTTGATTCTTGCTGGTTTTTACTGGTTCTTACTGGTTTTCACTGGTTGTTACTGGTTTTTAGTGTTTGGTTTTTACTGGTTCTGGTTGTTACTGGTTTTTAGCGTTTGGTTTTTACTGGTTCTTACTAGTTCTTGCTGGTTCTTGCTGGTTCTTGCTGGTTCTTACTGGTTCTTACAGGTTTTTACTGGCTTTTACTGTTTGGTTTTTACTGGTTTTTACTGGTTCTTACTGTTTTTTGCTGGCTCTTGCTGGTTTTTACTGGTTCTTACTGGTTTTTACAGGTTCTTGCTGGTTCTTGCTGGTTCTTACTGGTTTTTACTGGTTATTACTGTTTTTTACTGGTTTTTACTGGTTCTTGCTGTTTATTACTGGTTCTTGCTGGTTCTTGCTGGTCCTTACTGGTCCTCACTGGTCTCTCCCCCCCAGAAAGCC
>NW_010173281.1:0-490 GCF_000695765.1 Mesitornis unicolor | reverse complement strand
TGAAACAGTTGAATGCTATAAAAATAAACAAAACCAAAAAAAGATTGAAACAGTTGAATGCTATAAAAATAAACAAAACCAAAAAAAGATCTAGAAGTTGAATTTTACCATTGTATGAAATAACACTTGAAGCTCTGTTTAGTGTTTTGTGCAAGACTGGCTTTTTCAGTGCTCTCTAGGCTGAGCTAGAGTTGATGAGATATAGGCAGCCTGCTTTGAATAACAGATGAAAGAACAAACCATGCTTCCCCAGCTCCTTGTCTGTGCTGGAATTTGGATTTAGAGTCTCAGTCAATCATTGATTTGTTTGGAAGTGAGAGAAGTAGAAATTAGCCTAGGCTCTTAAATACCTTTTGTAAACTAGTTAAAGACCTCTTTTTGATGGAGAATCTGATTCAATGTGGAGATTTGACAGCCTGCTCTTCAGGATAACTCAGATTTTACACTACTGATACTATACCTGTCTATTTTGTGCACTATTACAAAACAA
>NW_010173280.1:12834-13450 GCF_000695765.1 Mesitornis unicolor | reverse complement strand
GAATCCCCCCTTTGGAGGTAGTGGTACCCATACCTACCCCCGTACCAAACAACGTTCAAACGAGCAAATCTGCTATTTACAGCACAGGAGGTCTCTCAGTGACTTACGTAAATAGGCAAAAAAACCCCGTAACATCCGCACAAACAAAACCCCCTATTCACCTCACAGGACGTCTCTCTGTGACTTGGGTAAATAGGTTACAAAAAAGAATGTCTTTTAAATATAAAAATTCAGGGGTCTTACTGGTGTCCCGAGTCGGGCCGTGGTTCTGTGGTTCCTCCTCAGGAAAAATTCCTGATGCCGGCGTGTAAGTTCCAGAGACCCCCAGATCCGCAGGAGACACAGCAGAAAGTCCCTGTTTGGGCGCCTGTTTGGTGTACTTAGGCTTATCATTTTGGAAGGAACACCATTCTTTAATTCAGTGCTGGGAGCATACAATTTATGAAATGATACATGAATTAAAGAATGTCTTGCTTTCTAACTCCTACAAACTGGTCTTAGAAAGATATTGAGCCAATATTTTGGTAACACAGGTGGGGACAGTGAACTGGTAATTTGAATCTGTTCACACAGTCTGTGGCAGGGGCTGGATAAATTTGGGCCCCCCCCCCCCGGA
>NW_010173280.1:660-12803 GCF_000695765.1 Mesitornis unicolor | reverse complement strand
CTGGATACTTCAGGCCCCCCATCAGCAGAAAGCGTATTTTGCTGCACATGTAGGACTGAAAGCCTACCTTGAATGCCAGAAAGGTTGACAGGACTCACATATGACTATTGGCATTACATCTTTTCCTGGCCCAGGGAGAGGGAATAGCCTCTCAGTTTCTTACTGGCTTGGCTTTGGCTCCTTGCACATCCTGAGCAGAGACATCAAATCTCTTCTGGCACCCAAACCCTGTACAGTGACTGGTGAGGATACTCACTGGGTGCACAGGCTGGGCAGGGAAGCCCAGCATGGATGAGTGTGTGCTGGGTGAAGTCCTGCCTTTCCAGACAGACATTTTCCTGACCTTCCTGTTTCCTCACTGTAAGCAGATGCCTATGAGCCAGGGCTGTGTGGTGAATTGCCTGTGAGTTTCTATGTCCTCTGACTCTCATAGATGCAGAAGGTAGAGTTTTAATTGCTGCTGCTAACAGTAATGCGTAGCTCCCTGCTCCGTGCAGGGCCTCAGCTGTGATGGGTCATGTACAGCTCACAGAGTGGTGCTTGCCAACCCTTCACATTGGTGGCACCTGCTCTTGTGTTGTAGCTGCAAGGACCAGGACTGTTAACTCTGTGCCCAGGGGAGGACTGTGCTTCAGCTCTCTTCCTGCTCTTGCAAATGGGCCTGAACCAGCACACTCGCACAGCCTCAGCTAGAACATGGCAACTGCACAAGCAGATATGCTCGGAGGAAGCTAAGAGGAGCTTCATGCTAAGCAGAGCACACGTCCTTCCAGTGGGCATGGGCAATCCCCATTCTGCAAAAGAGATCCCTATTCTGTAAAGAGATCCCCACATTTAGGCGGCAGAAAAACTGATTTGATCCTCATTTGGCATAATTCCTGTTCTCAGAGTAGCTCAGACCTTATACACCCTCCCCTCCCCTGCCCCAGTATTGCCTTTTTGTGTGCTGTGCCTGGAGCAATTCTGGGGACAGGCAGCTCTGTGTACTCCCGGCCACCCACAGCAGCAGGGAGATGCTAACTCTTGCCTGCAAGTTGCCATGGAAACCACAGACATCATGTCCTGAAATGCCGTCACTCCCTTCTGCAAACCAACCTCTGCCAGACCTGGAAAAAAATCAGTCGTGGGCCATACCACCGTCAGCAGATGAGACCACTGGGAAAGATGCCCTGGCACTGCTGCTGTGGGAGACAGTGAGAAAGCCCCATCCCCAACGCCATCACTCCTGCCAGCCCCACAGTGGCTGGGCAGAGCAGGAGGGCAAATGAGGCTGGCCTGAGCTTCAGTAAGCCCTTTTTTTCCTCTTTTGGCTCAACCCTCCCCACAGACTTGGGTACTGGGTTTCCTTGCTGTTTCCCCAAGCAGTCAGACAGCACATAGCTGACTCCCCACCCCAAAGGCCCCTTCTCTATGGGTGCACAGTGCTTCATGGCCTCACATCTCGCTGCTGACCCCATGTGCCCAAGGAGGAGGATGTCCATGGGATGGGGGTGGAAGTACACACTTCCTTTACCGTTGTCTGGGCAAAGCATTGCCACAGAGGAAAACCTGTTTGGACACAAGGGAAAGCTGCTTCCCTACAGGAGGGGTGCCACTGGGGACCAGAGGGCTGGTAGGGTCTCTGGCCTTGAAGATACCCCAAACCCAAATTGCTAAGGCTCAGAACAACCAGACCTGACATTGGGGTTAGCCTGCGTTGAGCAGGGGATGTGTTAAGAGCACTCCAGAGCTCCCTTCTGATTTAAGTGTTCCTCTGCTTTCCTGGTAGTGTGAGTCAGCTGGTTGTCTAAGTCTTGCAGGACTTCTGAAGGACATGTCTTGTGAAAGTTTACAATTCTCTGCACTCAGAACTGTAACTTGCACAACACCCAGCCAAGCTGTCCCTCCCACTGCGGTGACCGTCATTTGTGTGAGTCATTTGAGCCACTTTACCACTGCGAAGATGCCACCAAGTGGTACCTTCTTAGGTGGCTGGCGAAGGTGCCAGTCATAGCAGACCTACCAGGAGAGAGGGCTTCATGAGGGGCCATGATTTAGCCTGGTGGCCTTCCCCTGAGAGAGAAATGAGAGACAGCAGCTGATGTCACATGACTTAACATTTTACCATGTGAGGATGTGGCAAAGAAAGGGAAGTGGCACACAGTGGCTGCAAAAGCTGAGCATGCAGGCTTCCCCCCAGCTTTAGGACTTCAGCATCTACAGGGTGGATCATTAACACCTGATCGATTTTGGGTTGACTGCCTCTGGTAAAGACCTATGAATGATCTGCAAATGTGAGGGTGGAGGGAGAGACAAAAGGCCACAAAACATCGCTCCCAGGGGATGAGGCTGCGAAAAGGCAACCTGGTCACCTCCTACATACAATTAATCTCAGAGACAGTCGTAGAGCAGACTGACCTCTCCCTTCCTGTTTGCTTCTGGAGGAGCTATATGCTGCCAGAAAACACAGGAGATGGACAGAGGCGGCGCTTTGTGAGGCCTCACCTGCATTTCTCTGCCCTGTTTCTAGAAGAGTGGTCGATGAGGAGTGGTCTGGCCCCAGCAGGGCCTGTGTGTCCTAGGCTGAACTGTCCCCATGCAGCACCCTCCACCCCTGTACCCCACCCAGCCCCTCCACCCATCCAGCAGACCTGCTCAGCCACCACTTAATGTTTCCCTGCACCAGCATGTCTTCCTGCCATGTCTTCTATGCTCCAGCTGTGCCCAGCCGCTCAACCCAAACTCACCAGAGCCCCATTCCCCACTGGGAAGCTCTCTCCTCCCTGGCCTACCCCTGCTTCAAGCTCTCAATCTCAGTGATCCTGACGCAGTCCAGATCCGGGCTTCCAGGGCGGCCTGAGCAGATGGAGAAACTGGGTGTAATTCATTACTCACATTTATTATGCATTCCTGGTTGACTGACATCTTCAAAAACAAACGCCCATTTATGTTCTCATTTAAACACAGAACTATGTTTTTTGGACCTTGTGTTAATAAAGGCTACTGATTTATGTGTGGGAGAAGAGGAAAACTAAAGAGAAAAGGGGAGGCAGTTCTTGAATAAGCAAATTTTTCTGTCATAAAAATGCCTGCAATAGCTCTTGCGTCCACTTGGATCTGAGTGCAGGGAGGAGACAGATGTTGCTGATGCTCTGCTGCATTAGCTGTTGGTCCAAAATTTGTGCCTGGACCTGATTAAACTGAAATCCTCTCATGTCTTCTTCAAAGTACTCCATCTATGGTAATGTGAATGCACTGACAACTTAATCCGAAGAAGAAAAATCTTCCCCATTCTGACATTTCTGGACCAGGAATAGTTCTCTACAGGAAAAACTTCAGACCAAGGTCCTTATTCTAAGACTAAAGTCCCATATCTCCTCCCCTCCTAGGACTGCATGTAACTGAAAGCAAACACAAAAGGCAGAACAAAGAGAGAAATTTAATTACTTTGTTTGGGGAATTTTCGTTAGAAAAATAAAACAGAAAGAAGTTCCTTTGTTAGCAAAGGCTGCGGCTTCTTTTGTGAGCAGCTTCCATGTGGTCGTTGGTTGCACATGAGTAAGTGATTATCCTGTTTCAAGTAACATCCAGGAAACTCTGAAAAAGTACCAGACATAATGACATTGCAATGTCTTAACAAATCAAATTTCTAACCCCTGCTGTCAGAGCTACAGTATTGCTGGGACTGCAATACAAAATAAGAGTGGGGCTATAAAGATCCTCCTTTAGGGGAAATAAGTAACTTCTCCTAATATTTAACTCTGTCGGCTGCTGTTGCACCAACAGCTCAGGGCAGAGACTGCTCCAGCGCTTCAGCAACTGCTGTTCTACTAACATGGGATGGTACGATAGTCAGAAACCTACCTAGCAGAAAGCAACACTGAAAAACACCATGTGGCCAAGGATCCTGGGCCTCCAGAGAAAACAATGCTTAGCAGGAGCAAAACATAAGAACAAGCCTAAGGAGAGCAGACAGTGCCAAAAAACTCAGATTTTGACTGAGAAGGGAACAGACTGTGTTGCATGACCCACCCTAACCTTTGCCTTTCCAGCATGCTGGGAGTGAAGGCCCCAGGAGGAAGCAGCAGGGACGGTGATGCTGGCACCCTGCACAGCTCTCATGGCTGCCCCATCCAGGCAGTGAGTTACACACGCAGTGCCAGCAAGCTGTGTAGTGTCCACTCTAGTGCCTAACACACAGCAGAGCATCTTGCCTGCTCTCTTCTGCCAGCACACCTGCCCCCTTCTATCTCCCTGCGGAAACACTTGGGTTTCTGCTGATCTGACAAGCTGTGACCTCGCAGAGGCTTGTGAAGGAATCTTTTTTGCACTTTGCCAGCATCATCACCCTCTTCTCCTTACTATAATGTGTCATCCTGAAGAGCTTTTTGGACTCACAGAAACATAAGAGCCTCCAAAACCCCTCCACTGGCTCCTCCTTGTACAGCTCAGTAAGCTGCTTGCACTATTCATAATGATAATTACTTCTGGCCCATGTTCAAGCTCACGTTCACAGTTACCTCTGAGTCCTATCCAGCAGCTCCACCAGTTGCTTCCCAACCTGGACCAGTGCTCAGGGTTATCCCTCCCTCAACCCTGTGCAGCAAGTACCACTGCAGCTTCTACTTGCTGGGCTTTGCAAGCATTCTGGTGCTCCAGTCCTTCCACTTAGGTTCCTCTGGACTGAGGGTCTGCCTTTTACTGTGTCAGTCACTCCCTCATAATGATAATTTCCAGCAGTGTAAAAAAAAATAATAATAATTAAAAAGGATGTAAGTATACATGTAAGAGTGTGCACATACACATGGGAGGGATCTTCGGAGATGCCCAGCTCCAAACCCCTGCTCACAGCAAGCACAGCTTCAAGAAGCTGGGAAATCTTGAATGTCTCCGAGACTCCGAGATCTCCAGTAGATCTCCTTGCCTTGTAGTGTGAACATCAGACCCACAAACAGCCATCATTGCACAACATGCTTTCGCAGCTACCCCCAGCACAGGCAGGTATTTTTCCCTGCACAGGCAGGTATTGTTGGTGTGTTTATTGCCACTGTTACAAGGACAGGAGGGCATCGGGGAGGGAGGAGGTCTCCATCCCTGGAGGTGTTCCTAGACACATATGCACAAAGCCACAGCTGTCCTGACCTGCTGTGCACTGGGGTTGGAGACCTTCAGAGGGCCCTGCTGGCTCCCATGCTGCTAGGTCCTGTGGGGCCCTACACGTCACACTGGACTCAGCCCTGTCCCCCAGCCATTCTGCATGGACAGGTGAGAGCACAAGGAGATGTGTGCACACCACAGCACTGTAGATGGACCAGGAGCTGCTCCGGCTGTTCACATCTACCACCCTACAGTCATCTCCAGCCCCTGCCGCCTCTGAGCTGAGCTGCTTCGGCACACTCAGCCCTGGTTAGAATGAGGGGGATAGAGACCCCCAGAAACTCCACCAACAGCACTGCTGGGCATCTAAAACCATGAGTGAGGCAAGTTGGTCACAAACAGCAGTAGCTGAAGGTGTTTTACTAAGTTACTTAATGAAGTGCAAAATATGGTCTGTGGTACTTAACTGAAGTTAAATCACTAAGCAATGCCTACAGCTTCTCACATTGCATCAAATAAAATAAAATCCTGCTTAGGTGCAAATACCTGCTAAATCTGTCTTTGTTATGAGACATGGGTGCAAGCTGACCCACCTTGGCAGCTGTGGCTTAGAGGGTATTCTGCAGCCAAAGACAACAACCCACAGACTGCTTTGTTTTTTCTGAATGTCAAGTAGCTGGCTTCTCTCCCCTTGCCAGGAGAAGATGGGCTTCCCTCCACTCAACCTGGGGTCCTGGCTATAAAAACAGTAAGGGGAGGGTCCCAGCAGATATTTCCAAGACTCTCAAACTTTGACTTCAGCCACTGTGAGGTGTGTGCTCCTCCTCAGTGACAGGGACAGGATGCTGGGGGATCTTACCTATCCACACTGATGATATTGCATGCTGATATTGCAGGTATTAATTTTTAAAACAAAAAAAACCCCAAACAATCCATACTTTTAATTGGAGGATTCTGCTTGTCTCCAAAGTGTGCCTTGTCCACTCTGATGTTCATTATGGTCAGGCTACACACAGAGCAGCAAGAGAACAGCTCCTGTTGTGCCATCCCCCACCAGCCCAGCAGCAGTACAGGCTGCCGTCCCTCCTGTCAGCACAGCCCTCCCTTGCTGGCTGGGGAAGAGGCCTGGCAAGTTTCCCCCCTGCCCAGGCTCTTGCACAGGAGTTGTGGTTGTCCTGCACCCACTTAACCTGGGAGAAAGCACCCTCCTAAGAGACTCCCAGAGGCAGAGACATGGCCAAACGTAGGGCAGGCAGCTTGGATATTTTGAGGCTCCCAAACTGCTTTTGTTTGGTGTGTCACGGAAGAATGGCCTGAACAGAGAGCTCCTGCTTGTGCCACTGGTGCCTGAAATTCCAGCTACCTGGACGCTTTCCTGCCATGCCGCAGAGGAAAGCACAGTGGCCAGCACATAACACCAAACTCCAGCACTCCAAACACACAACCCAGGCACGGGTGAGCCTTGCTGTGCTCTCAGATAGCTTGTTTTGCTGTCAAGCCAAGCCTCAGTCACAGGTTAAGGCATTTCACAGTGGTGACAGAGCAGAACAACCAGGACTGTGGCTAACCCTGAAGAAAGGCTGCCACCTGCCAAACCACTAACACCGTTCCCTGTCCCTTCCTTACTCCTGCTGCTCATGTTATCACGTCTTGCCTTATTCGTAAAAGCGTCCAAGAGCTCAGTCCAAGATTGTGACTTGGAAATATAACACAGCCTACAAGTTAAATATAATCAATCCTATTTAATGTCACTAGGGAGTGTCATTATTCATTATTAGTCTTTAGTTACATAGAAATTATTCTTCTCACAGTTCTCCCCTGCCTGCAGTCCTTAAAAATTAAAGGCAAATGTCCTGAATAATTTTTGCTTGTGAATAACAGCCTTTTCAGCCTAATTTCTAATTTCACTTCTGACTTTAAAGCAGTTTTGACATGACACACATTAAAATCGCTCCAACAGACTGCAAGGTTCAGCTCCAGAAATAAATCTATAACATGGTATTCCCTCCAAAATGATAAGGCTAAGTACACCATGCCATGTTTTGCTTTCAGGAGGCCTCCTCTGATCTGTATGAACCCAAATAAATGCTTGTCTGCCCTCATATCACAAGTCTTATAGGACTTCAGAAACCATGCAGATAAGAAATATAGTGGACGACTCCATGAAAAATGTGCACAGGCACCAGTGGTGCTATTGGTTTAATGCACCCTGTGCCCCTACACCAGCGCACAGTTGCATCTATGGCTTTTGCAGAAGCTCAGTGCTAATTGCATGTGGAAACACTATGGGGCTGGAACTCAAAAACTGTCCTTCATGGGAACTACAGCAGCTGCCTGGCCATCTGCAAGTTGTGCTGGATCTCCCCATGCTCCTTAGCTGCTGTTCCTAACTGCAAATGACAGAAGACTTCCCTGCACAACCCTGTGTTAGCATTACCTTCCCTGGCCACCCCCTTCCAGCATCCTCCTTCTCTAACCAGCCCAAGGTCAGCTCCTCCTCGCAGCCTAGGGAAGGTGTCAGTGCTTCCGAGATGCCCAAGTCAGAAGGCTGAGATGAAGCTGGCAGGCAGTCTGAGAACAGGCCCTTTACACGCAGCTGCAGACCCCTTTGGACCCTCAGGCACAGGTGAGGAGCACCAGGCAAGCTGGAGGCTCCTCATCACCAGCTGTTCACCCAAACCAGGGGGCAGGCCCTGCTGCAGCCAGATTCGGTCCTTGTCCTCACAGCCCTGAGGTCGGCTTGGTCCGAAACAGAACGTGAAACCTCCGGCTCAAGGAGTGCAGGTGGCCTGCCGCTGAATGTAGGTGCAGGAAATCCCTGACCACACTCTGGCCATCCTTTCACCTCTCAAAAGGAGAAGTAAGAGTGGCTCCAGTGCTAACTATGCTCTGTGTGAGCCGCCTTCTGCAGCAAGGCTGCCTTCCAGGGAAACAGCAGTTCCCACATCTTGCCCTGGGTGCCCAGCTGAGAGGAAGGAACCCCAGGCAGCTCTCAGGACCCTTGGCAACACACTGCACACACATCTGGTGGGAAGGTGGGTTTCAACCCATCCCAAGAAAAGCCCACAGCTAATGTCAACTGTGGGAGTGGTTGCTATGTTTTGGGATGAAGGCCTGCCACCTGGTGTGACCTCAACAGGCTGGAGGAATGGGCCAGAAGCAAGCTTGCTAAGTTCAGCACAGAAGAGGTGATCCACTTAGCACTGCTGAAGACTTGTCCAGTTTGGGGCTGCCCGGTAAAAGGAAGACACTGACAAACTGGAGAGAGTCCAGCAGTGACCACCAAGGTGGTGATGAGGCTGCAGCACAGGGTGCTTGAAGAGTCATGGAGGTAACGGGGCTTCCCCAATCAGGAGAAGAGACAAGTGGGGGGGTCCTCATAGGGGTCATCCACTACCTAAATGGTGGTTACGGAAAAAATGGTGCCTGATTCTTCCCAGAGGCAGACAAAGGCAGGACATGGGGCAATGGGTACCTGCTGGAGGATGGCACATTCCAGCTGGGCATGAGAAAATTCTTCCATGTGAGGGTGTTGCATCTCAGAGACCAGATGTCTATCCTTAGAGGTGCACAAAATGCAACTTGACAAGGCCCAGCACAGCCTGATCTAGCTTTGGACCAGGGAATTGGACTACAGACCTCCAGAGACACCTTCCTAACAAGACTTGGCTGGGAGGGAATATGGCTGCCTTCCTCTGGGGCTTTCAGCTGCACCCTGCTTTGAAACATCCCTAGTGCCTAGGACAGATCTCAAACACTGTGTGCCTCTCTCATGCCTAGGCTGCTTTCCTCCTTATGCAACGTTAACACAGGAGGGAGAATGTCTGGTGTGGTTTCTCCATGGCCTGGCAAAGGCTGGAAGCCCTATGTCCCAGCAGGCTTGCCTGGAAGAAAGGTCTGAAAACTCAGAGCTGAGCTGGAGCTGGCCCCACTGTGCTGCATGGTGCTGTGCACTTCCAGCCAGCCCAGGAAATAACACAGCTGCTGCAGATCAGAGCCCCGTAACACACTTGTGAGGATCTTCTCCGCGATTTCTGAGGATTTCTGTCTGTGCATCCACAGTTTTACTGATGCAGAGCAGTGACTGAGCAGCCAGGGGAACGAGACAAGGGAGGAAAATGACTGCAGGCATGTATTAAAGTATTCAGTTTGTCCAGCTGAAAGAGATTTCTGCCAAATTATTTTATAAGGAATGAGGCATTTTACAGGAAAAGCAGGGCCTCTCCTCTCATTTCCTTTGCTCTCTTCTCTAAGAACTTCAAAGAAAAGAGGGGTCAAAACTGAGGCCAGGCAACTGGAATGGAGTTCCTGAGTCCTAAAGCCTAATTAGTCCAAGATACATTTCATTGGATATCGCTCAGAGACAAGCCTAAATTACTAATCCTCCCCGCTGTGCCGCTGAGGGTCAGATAAAGCCAGAACGTGATCTGCAGTTTGCAGGGCCCCAGCAGTGCCAGGGCTCTTGGGAGGGATCTCTGCCCAAACCCCATCGGTGGCAGTGGACTCCCAGCTCCCCAGGCTTTGTGTAGCCACAGCTAAAACCCCTTCCCCAGAACAGGTATCATCCACACCTCCCTGGTGTCTCGTCCCAAGACTGCTGACTATAACCCCCCAGCACCATGTGGCTGTCACTCTTGCATCTGCTGAGGCTAACAAAGAGCCTGCAGCCATTTGCACCTGCCCTTCCAGCAGTTATAGGCCGACATTAAACTCCTCTCCTGTGTTCCCTCAGCCAGGTGAGCCAAGCCCACCTTCTGCCAGCTCTGCCTGCAGGCCACTTTCCCCACGCCCCTCCTTGCCTTTGCAGTCCCCCTCCAGCTTCTCTGCATCCCTCCCTGATGGACATGCAGCAGAGGGGATAGTAATGTACCTTGATGTAAGTCTCCTCACATGGCCCAGCATGTGGTTTGCCTCACCAGTAAGGAGAAGCAAAGCTTGGTTTTGCACAGGTTTAAAGACTCTCTGGAACCACATGCTGATTTCAAGTCACACATCTCTCCCTGCAAGACATGAGTCTTGGGGTGGGTTTTTTTGGTTTGGTGGTTTGTTTTTTTTTGAGACCCATTAAAAATATTCTCAATAACAGATTGACAGAGCTTCCCCTATGCAGGCTCTCTCAAGATGCTGGCCTCAGAGGGGTGCCTCTTATTTTGAGACTACAGCAAATGTGCTTCAACGGAAGGACTCATTTCTGGCCTTGTGGTCTGAAAGCTGAGAAAAGCAAAACTCTGCTGCAGGTCACTAGATGGTAATTTGGAACGCAGAGAAAGGACATCATTGTCACCATGAGTTTATGTGGCCTCCTGGTGCTGTAGCACAGCTCTTGGAGCACAGGAAAGACCTTTGCAGCTTGTGAGGCAGCAGAGTGTCACACATGAAGCCAGACAGTTGTCTGGCAGAGACAGCAAGATCCTCATGGGTGTGCAGCAACCCTAAGCTGTAGGCTATGATTCTGCACCCCAGCTGGTGCCTGGATCCCCTCCCCAGCCACTGCAACCGAGACCTGGTCAGTGTAAGGCACGGCTCACTCCTGGCTTGGTGCTCAAGTTGCTCTCCCAGAGAAGCAAGAGAGCAGGGTGGATGTAGGAGGGGAGTGCAGAAAACTGACGCCTTTTGAATTGAGAGGTATCTGAAAACTATTTTATTACATTTCCTCCCAGGATAAAAAAGGTAAAATTCTTCCCTTAAAAGATTTTATTCCAAGGCACTTGCTCAGCTCTCAATTAAAAAAAGAGTGGGTCTGGGACCAATAAGGACTAGGTTCAAGTCCCAGTTTTACTGCAGATCATTTGTGTTGCCTAACTGCAGCAAGACTGTTTATCTCCCTTTGCATCTATTTCCCAGTGGAGCCAAAATATAAAATGGAAACCGTTCCTTCCCTTATGTAATGCTGTGCCAGAGTTGGCATCCTGCAAGTGCTGGCTGGAAGGACCTCTGCAGGTTTCCAGACGCAGGACTGCTGCCAGCACAGGATCAGGTTTGCTGTAGCAATGTCTAGCCAAAAAGACAAAGTCTGCTTCTCGTGAGCTTGTGCAGCACTTGGGGTGATGGGACCCCTTTCTCAGATGAAGTTCACAGTGAGCTCTGACTCGCCACACAGGGGTTTTTGTTTTTTTAACTGGGGTGTTCATCTCCCACTGCAGTTATCAGGGAAAAAAGGCTAGAGGGAGTATTACCACCTGCACCCGTCTGGTCTGTTAGTGCATTTTTGTGCCGGTTTCACCTTCCAGAAAAATGGAATCCTGAGGACTGTGATGGTTCAGGACCAGGTAGCTTGCCTGTTTGGCTTTTCCTGCTAGAGGCCAGTAACATGGGAGGGAGGGCAGGCAGGAGAACACCAGCTGAATGTACTGATGGATTGAGCCAGATCTCTGTGTGCTGCCAGCATAAAAAT
The DNA here is from genome assembly GCF_000695765.1 of Mesitornis unicolor. NCBI lineage: Eukaryota > Metazoa > Chordata > Aves > Mesitornithiformes > Mesitornithidae > Mesitornis > Mesitornis unicolor. The sequence continues at coordinate 1,333 of NW_010173280.1, read as the reverse complement.
AGCTGCCATCTTTGGATTTTACAGCTTTGCTTTGTTACAGTCTGGATCAGAACTGTTTTCAAAACAATGCTCAACAGACATAAATACACCTGTCATTGAAAACAAATATGCCTGGGATCACTAAATGATACTTCCTGTCTGTAATCCCCACACCTCTGTAATAGCAGTTAAAAAAATGCATTGGGATCACAGAGAGGAAACAACAGTATGCAGAATGTTAGCCATGTGCCACACTCACTATTTTTTCAACTTTACGCTATTGGATTACTTTCTTAAGCACTCTGGGGCTAGACACAGAGAAGTACAGCTTTCGTTGGCAGAGGTAGGCAGTTTCTCACACACAACTCTTATTTTCCATGGCTCATCCAGCAAATTGTGTGCTAAGCCTAAAAAAGCAGCAAGGAACAAGTCCATCCAAGAGGGGCTTAGTACAGCAGATTTCACATCCTCATGTGCTGGCAGTCCAGCAGCAGCAGCAGGCACTTGCCGGGAGCTGGTGTGAAGTGCCCCACACTGTGGAGCTACAAGCAGCAAGATCCTCAGTGCTGCCCAGGGACTAAGGAGCTCTCTTCCTGGCAAAGCCACCTAGGCCTGCATGCAGCCAGGAGGGACAGTCAGCTTTACTTGTCTTCTAGCATTAACTGGATCTTCAAGACTTTTGGTCTCAGTCAGA
>NW_010173280.1:0-629 GCF_000695765.1 Mesitornis unicolor | reverse complement strand
GCAGGAATGGACTGTCACAGCCACCCTTTGTTTAAAGGACAGTTGTCTCTCATGTCCACGCTCACAATTGGAGGGCTCTGCCTGGTACAGCAGCATTTTTCTAATTCTTAGTCCATCACTAAAACAGTCAAGATATGCTATTAATTTCCCTATTAATGAAATAGTACTTTATGCAGTGTCATTCTTTTACACATGACCACCCTCTTGAAATGTAGAGCTTTCACTGGCTGAAGGCTTGTGAACAGCAAGATCCCTGGTTTGCATCTGCAAACCTACACATGCAAAAAAGCAGGTGGCCAAGGAGCTGTTCCACATCACACCAGGCCTGGCCTGCAGTCTGACATGTCTGTGTCATTGCAGGGGATCTTCTGAAATCCTGATGAGAGAAGAACAGCAGGCGGACTGCAGCTTTGTGGAAAAACAGCTGGAAAACCCATATTCAAACTGTAAAACACTCAAACAAGGCTTACACTGAAAGTGCAGACCACACTGCAGAGAGAACACTGAAAAGCCAACTTGCAGAGTAACTCTGCAAGTTAACTCACATCAGTGCTCATGCCTTGATGCTTCACTCACTTTGCCATTGCAGTGGGTGTTGTTTCACGTGCTGCTATTTTGAGAGATGGGGG
>NW_010173279.1:0-13449 GCF_000695765.1 Mesitornis unicolor | reverse complement strand
ACCGAGCGATTCTGTGATTCTGTGAATAAAGGGCTTTGTGTTAAGCCAACCAAGTAATATATCACACTACTATGTTTTAAAAATTATTCTCTATCTCATCTTTATATTCCTGGTCTTCTTTACTTCCTACCCTTTCTTATAACAGGCATGTAAAGCAGTAACATGTGTCTGCATCTGTGCCAATATAATACAGGTTCACATACACTGGAAACATACATACAGTAGAAGTAAATGCATGTATATGTTCCACGTATTAGACAGATCACAATGTAGTATCTGCATTCAAGGAGAGAGCTCAGGGAAGGCACTGGAGTAGTTGGAAGACTGCTCTGTTCTAATTAGGAACTGCATTTTCTAAAGGCTTTACTTCTATGTCAAAACCTGTCTTAGCCCCAAGGACCAAACTCTCCCTTTCTTGTTGCTGTAAACAGATTTTTGTCACTTCCCCCCACTCCAAATCCTCTACATCACTGTCCTTGCTCAGATGGCACCACTGTGCTTTGTGTGGAAAACTACATTTTCCTTGGAATGTGTTTTCTGAGAACAGGCAGGTTGTATTTGCAGTACCCTGGCTAAAGGGACTTTTCTGCTTATTTAAGAACTCACTTTTTCATACAGAAGACATGGAAGTAAAATGGAAAAAAAAAAGTATACCGTACATTAGCATTAATGAATTCAGGATTAGCTGAAATGATTATATAGCCTGAGATAGCTGTGGGAGGTGAATAAAATTCACTATAGGTAGCTGTTCTTACCCTCATTAAAGAAGCCCAGCAAGTAATTTCCTCTGTTCTGACTCCACCATTATGGTTATTGCTTTTTTGGTAATTATTACTGTGCTACCAAATGACCTCCACATTGGAACTGTAAATCAGCAAGCTTCCAAATCAAGGACACCGATTCTTGCAACAGCAGAAGAGACTGTAAGCTGTTTTAATGCAACAGTAAGTTATGGGCTAAGTCTCCCCTTGAGGAAGCGGGTCAAGAGATCCCAAGCTCCAGCTAGGGGGCGATGGGGAACAACAGATGGATTGAGAGCTTAGCTGGTACTGTCTCCCACTTCAGTTCCCAAGGGTGTCACATTCCTTACCAGCAGCCTAGCAGCACTTGCTAAGAAAGGTGAGAAATTCTTTTCTGTCTGAAGACATGAAAGAAGGCAGCAGCAGCCACAGCAGCAAGACAGGAAATGCCACGTGGTTTCCAGTCCTACTGTGGTGGAACAGCAGCAGTGCACACAGGGCAGCACAGGGGATCAGAGCACCACAGGTTTCTAGTGGCAGGACATATCCTACAGCTAAAAAGTTATCAGGATTAAAGCAAGCTGTGAAATTAAAACCAAATAGCTATTCCAGAGTAAAAGCATGTAGAGAGACAAGCCCTGTAATCTTACAAGTCAAGTGCAAATACTGAGCTCTAACTTTGGATTACTATTCATCAATTAAGCTGGCATACATTCTATTATCCAATGTTACCAGAGGAGAAATGAAAAAAAAAAAAAGCAGTTGTTAGACCCATTAAGGTATTCATACTCGAGAATATAAAAATCTCCAGAATCTCTTTAAAATGTTTTATTTTGTGCTCAAGAAACCAGGTGAAGAATAACTATACTATTTTTTATTGCAGTAATTCCTCATTTCTCATCAAGGTTTGTGTGGTTTTTTTTGTTTTTGTTCCCCCCCACAAGCACTATTATAAAGAAAATGTATGTAAACGGCTTAATAATGCTCTGAAGGACACAGGTCACACAAGCCACTTGGTGGCACTCCGCTCATATAAATTTTTGTCACTAGGCAGACTGACAACCGTGGACCATCCACCCAGCCCCAAGACTGGGCCCTGTCCCTACAAGCCCCATGAAAGATGCTTTGCTGCACCCCTTCCCCTTTTTGTAGAAGCCTGTATAGACTGCAGGAAACACCACTGGCTTAAAAATCTAATCAAAGCAAATTAGAGCCCACTTTCCACCTGCAATTCACTCTTGCACTACTCCAGTATGAAAGAACATGAGTCTTGTCACAGTGAATGGCCAGGGAAAGAAAGGTAGAAGAAAATACATGAGAAAATATGCTGCAGGCAGCTACCAGGAAAACAAGCAAACTCTTGTAAATTATATTCCCTACTTAGGGATGTTAAGACAATCAGCAGCTAACAAACAGTGATCAAAGTAGCAGGTGAGGCTAGAGTACTCCATCCATCACAAGCTTTAAGCAAAAGTCACACAAAAAACTACATTTCATACCTATGAATTTCAGACTCACCTGTAAGTTATTTTCTCTCCAGAAATAAAATAAACTATAAGCTGCTAAGATAATCAGTTATCCTAATCTACTTGTACCTCACCACTCATTTATACAAAAGCCTAATGCTGCTTCTATTCCAGGAGATAGAAAGGGAGACAGATGACTGCTTGTATGACAAGACAGCAGTACTGAAGGGGCAGCTTTATGGACCAACTTTTCTAAAGCAACAAGTAGCAGTCAGTACTAGTTTTACTCACCCAGGAAAGCATGCTCCTGTTAAGCCTCTTTCTTGTATGTCTATTACAAAATTTAGCCATCATGCAATTGGGAGCACAATTATCAGGCTAGGAGTAAAGCAACGCTTGTAACTGACCATCTTACAATTCTGAAGACAATATGAAATATTTACTCAGCTGCACAGTGAGAGCCCCAAATTCAACCCTGCCTATCATGGCAGGAATACTCAGTCAAGTACCCACATCCCTTTTTCCTTGAGGAAAGGGAAGGAAGTGCTAGGTATTAGGATCCAGAGGACACTTGCCTAAACTCAGTACATACAAAGGATAATACCATTTACTTTTCCAGCTGGTTTTTGCTTCAAGCTGTTACAGTAATAGAGTGACACTCCATACTGAAATTTCACTTCAGGATCTGGTATTGCAATATAATAAACAAAACTTTTCAAAATGTTGAAGGGATTTATTGCCATTTGAAACATGTTTATTGTTCAAAACACTGCACTGAAATACAATCCATCACATACATTCCTTTTCATCTCTATCTTTACATCAATGTAACTTTCAGGCAGGTCATGCAGAAAAACCACTGTCCCAATGAACTCCAAAACACCTTATGTCCTTCAGATCTTAAACTCCAAACAAGTTTTTGCCTGTGAAAGGATTACATACATCTAGAACAACTCAAACAGTAGGAAAAAATAAAATCCATTTAGAACTTCTTAAAGAACATTAGACTTTGTTGCATTCCTTCATTCAGTGCTATGCTTTTGTTTTTCTGAGTCTTCTTTAAATAATGTGCGACTTAAAAATGTGTGTTAATGAAGTCTCTTTACTGAGACAAGGCATGCGGTAAGGCAAGAGAGAAAGCTGGTCGCTTCCAGGCTGCCTACCTACACATTTGTTCTTGTAGATTAGCGGGCCACTGCTTACATTAAAAGAGACAGAACAGGAATGAATGCACCCAAGTTAAATGGCTTTCAAGAATGTTAATACAAAGAACAATGATACCACCTACAGTTCTGTTTACTAACCTCTACTCATGTTGATTTGAAAACAAATTTTGTCAAACCATCAAGGGTCACTTTTGTAGACTGTTAAAAAAAAGTTGGTTTTCAAATATTGCTTGTTATTTAGATTATTAACACTTTATTAAAAGGGTAGTTAATTAAGGACCTGTAAGGCAGCAAGACTTTAAATGCAATGGTTTACATTGCTGAATAGTACTTTTTAAAAGGAATGATACAAAAATTAAAAGGATTCTTGGTGGGGTCATATTCATAATAGGTGTTTTTGTTTTAACCCCATTATAATTGTCACAGCAACTGTAGATGGCAAGTCTTCATTGGTTGTACTTCAGGATGAACACATTCCCTGGCTTATTTCAAGTTAGATATTTAGTTCTTTTTCTCCAGCCTGCCAAGAGAAGAACAAGGTTTTTTTTAAGAGTGAATACTGAACTGTAAATGCTATAAGAAAATCTGAACTTACAGTAGAACTTTAGAATGAAGGACACCTGGCCACTTATTTATGCAAACACTTGCAGTTTTGCTCAGTCTTATTTTTTAATTTATATTCAGGAGCCTTCATTCTCTCGTTGCTCTGCATGGATTTCTTGGAGCAGAAGAGAAAAAAAAGTCATAATCTTGACTCATCAGGATTGTTTGGAGCAGTATCTGCACTACTTACTACATAATGAGGGTATAAGACTGTTTGCCTTTTGTTCTGTCACACTTGGTTGGATCTACCCCATATATAGAACAGTTAGCTTAGAGAGGTTTTGCTTGATTTATTTAAGACATACAACCCCTTTACAGTTGTCTGGGTGTTTCCACCTCAGGAACTAGTTACTAAGATGGAAACATGGACTAATCAACATAATACAGGAGACAAACCCCAAAATAGCCAGTAGCTGCTGAAGACTCTGTCTACATTCAGGACCACAAGGGTTTTCAGCCTTTTCTGTATGCATTCCTCAGAAGCTTCAAATGAGGTGCAAGGCAATAAGTCATAGTTCAGCCTACTGACAAGCTTGTTAGTAAGTTTGCAAGAGATAAAGTTAAACAAGTTCAGAAGTTTGCACCACAGCTAAAAGCCCCTGACTGAGTATTCCAAGAGCCATCAGTTTATGACTTCCCCTCTTTAAAGTGTAACTTGCCTGTATTTGATCAGTCGTCCTCCTTGAATGAGTTGTGCAACTTCATTAGTGAAGTGGCATGCAAAAAGAAGCCAGTTCCTTGGCTGCACTTTGTAGGCAAATCTCATGAAAGTCAAGGAGTAACAGCACAGTGCTGCAAAACATGAGATATTTTTAGTGCATTATTTTTAATATCTGCATTTTTTGAGGCTTAATTTTCATACTAGTGGAATATAATGACAAGTAGAGTGCTTCTCACTGCTTTTGAGTTTTCCAATAATCCTACAAGTTTGTCCACTTTGATGATCCAATGCAAGAAGACATGCAACAGTGCTAATTTTAGCTGCACAAGAAAATCTATCAAGATGCAGCTTTCCACAAAAACTCATTTCCATTTTTCCACAAAAGTTCATTTTTAGCTGACAGGCTTAAAGAAAGAAAAAGCTATCAGGAAATTAACTGTTCAAGAAAATTGCCTACAGAACCTGTAAGATGGGAAAAAAGATAGTTGTACACAAACCACCATATATATATATATACACACACACTCTTAAAAAAATTTTAAAAAAAAGTGTCTTAACTTTGCTGAGCTAGGTAGCTGTCATCAAAGCACTATTTGCACAACAGTTTCACTATACTAGAGACTATTCAAACTGGTCTTCCATCTCTCTAGGAAGCTGATGAAGAGACTGAATTACTCTAAGCAGAACCCAGTGAGCATTAGGCTATACATTTCCTTAACCAAAATGTATTTTGCTTCAGGGAGAAGAACTGTCCAGAACTAAGTTATTAACTGCGTTAAGGAAGAGACATAACACCAAAATGAAGGTAATAAATTAAAGCCATCGGATTTATGATCCTACAGATGTTATTTGAACAATAAAATACAGAGGCAGACATCCAGGCAAACACTATACACGTTCCAAAAAAGGTGAAAAAAATACCACTTATGCATTTAAAAAGAAATTCTCACACTATTCCATTAAGAGCCACGCTAGACTCTCACAGGCAACTGCTTTTCAAGGAGTTACTCTCCCTCAACTGCTTTTTACACCCTGTAGACCAAGTGTTCTTCACTTTGTCAGTGTTGATATTTAAGTCTCATACTAACCACAAAGCATCATTGTTCTCAATACAAAGAATAAGGTTGTGTAGAGATGCATTCTAAACCACTGCATGCAGTAGTACAAGATACCAAAAGAATTATACTTCAGTAGCGAGTCTGGTGATCAAAACTGCTAAGACTCAAGACCCACTTCCCTCCCCTCAGATTACTGGAAAGCTCTCTAAAGAGAGCTCTGCAACTTTTCAGTACCACAGTTTTTAAAGTGGCCTCTGAAGTTATATAACAAGATATTTCATATCTATAACTGCTTTGATCACAAGTTGGCAAGCAACTAACAATATATCACTGCTTGAAGGACAGAATCCATGTTCTGCAGACAGTTTACTGACAAGAAGTTTGTCTCGGGTCTTACCAAATGTCATTCGACCACTAATGATTTCTGGAGATTTCTTCATGTCATTAAAAGCAGCAACAGGAAGTCCCCAGTTGGCAACTGGCCCCCAAAAATGCTGTAAATAAGAAACAGGAAAATAAAGTTACACAGAAACACAGACCTCCTGCAGTATTCTTACAGTTTTCCTTAGCCACATCAAGATTCAGAGGACAGAGTTAAGGGTAAAATTCCAAGTTAAGACAGGGATTACTTCTGATTTAAGCAAAAAAAAAAACCTAAACTCTTCTTTTAGCAGGACCTAGTCTTCAGGAAGGAAGAAAGAGGAGTCCACTCTGAATCAATCATCTTGCAGACTGGGAAGAACTATTGTAAGGCTGTTGAAATACAGTTTTGTGCAATTATACCTCAGTCATCATTAGGCAGTCTGATTGGTATAGTCATGCAATAACCTCAAATTTATAGCTCACTTCTGTGCAGAGAATCAGCATTCATGTCTTTCAACAAAGCTCTTCAAAAATGTAATGAAAATACAAAGACTTTAAGTGAAGAACTGGAAGTGTTTTCATGTTATGCTGAGAATGAAGAAATGCTCAGGAAGCCTCTTCTTCCAAGTGCTTGCACCATTTCTTAGAAAGCACAGGGTCATGCAACCAAACCAAATTACCAAGAGCTTCACCTGCAGTTGCTGAAACAACTTAGTGACTACCTAAAGCTCAGTCATTAGACAGATGTAAGGGTAGAACAGTTAGTTACAGATGTGTACATACAGAAAAATCAGAGACATGTGGAAAGAAATAATTCAGAAAAATCATGAAAGCTCAATTTGATGAGTATTGTCTAAAAGAGACCAAACAAGAAGTGTCCCAAGTCAAATTTCCACTGCTGTTATGAGTAACAAAGCTTCAGTAGATTTCTTTCCACAGAAGATGCATGCAATACTGGCGTCAGCTTCTCAAAATCGGAAACTAAAGATACTCAAAAGTAACTTGGGCAGATACTGCAAGAGAGATGAACATTGCAAGAAAGAGCTTTGCAGATACCAAGTATACCCATTCTTTTGACACTTCCCCTAACTAACACTGCAGATATTACAATGGTTTGTACTTGTCAGGGGATATTTAAGTTTCTTGCAATTTTAATTCCAAGGTCCTCTTGCCAGTCTGGATACTAGTTTGTAACATTATAGTAAGATTAAAAGCCACACTTGCTTCCTGCAGATTTGACTTGAAATATAAGAAACTTATATTTTAAAAAGTATTGAAAAAAGTGAGCTTAAGTTGTACACAATGTTTTGACAGTTCAATTGTAGTGCAATATGCAAAACAATGTAATACTTCTGTAAGTGTCTACAGAATGTGCACTGGTCCAAACTCAGATTTATAAGATTATTTTGAAGACTGCAATAAATGCATTTGTTTACTATATTCCTACTGATAAGAAAAATGCTATCTGTAATAGTTAAAGCCTCTCTTTACTGAGAGTTGCGTGGCTACATGGTGTTTACACTGTACAGCTATGGTTAGATACTGAAAAGAAATGTACCTATAATACCACTCATACACAAGATACGTTGCAACAGAACAAGAAGATTCACAAAAACTGATGTCAGCAGTGCACAGGATATTGTTTTAGAGGCTTTGATGTAGCTATTTAAATAGTTCTAAAGGGCAGTAAGACAACCAGAAACAAACATCTAGTCACATAACCATGATTATGTGCACAGTAAGACGGCAAGACAACTTGTGTTAGCATGATCACACTGAACAGACTGCAAAAAGTAATCAGTGAGGCAGTACATGTACTTGGTGAGGCTCTCAGTTATTTCAGGAAGCTTATTTAAATAACTGTAGTTTCAGGAAAAAAAATAAATCTTTAAGGCTCTAAACCTGTTGATTTTTTGAATATATAAACCATTAGAACTTTGAGAGTCTTAGTGGTGACTTCTGTTTGGAAAGGTTAATCAAGTCAACTTGGCCTTCTTACTTAACTCAGTGGCCATTAGAACACAAACAATACACTGTAGACTATGGACCACTTCAAGCCCAGGCTGCACAGGCTGAAGAATCATCAGTTCACATCCCAGCAGTGCTGCAGCAAAAACTTTCCTCTGCTGCCCAGGGAAGTTGATTTGGAACCTTCCCACTTGATGGTTATCCAGTTTTAAGTGCCTCAGGGCAGGCTGCCTCTTGAAGTTTCCTCACACAAGAATTAAGCTACACTTGAACAGTTTATATTTGGTCTATGTAGTAAAGCAAGCCTTCCATAACATCATGGTTCACACTAACAGGCATAAAATATCCACTCCCAGTTTCAGGAATAAACAAAGGCTGAAGGAAAGAAAAATCTGTAGTAAGGGTTATATGGTACTGTTTATTTTCTGAAATAAAGCTAGTTATAAATAAACCAGGTACTTCAGTTATGTACCAGTAACACTGCTATGCAGAAAAGTGGATCCAGATTGATCTGATCTCTTTAGCAAAGAGTGTGGGGGAAGGGAAGGAGGAGAATGAAGCCCCTTTAATTTTGGAATGATTACTTTAGCAGCCATTGTGAAGGAGTTAGTGTTTGATCACCTTAATCGTCAGACTGGTGAATACATATTACTAGTGCATCACTCCAGGAGATTCACAGTGTACCTTTCAGGTGTGGGCAGGATTGTAACAGTGCTGAGACAAAAACTGCAAGTTACTGAAATTAGGGTGAAAGCAAAACCAGAAATCCCCTCCCTTTTCTTACCGTACTGTCCAAGTGCGTCATCGTTTTTCATTCAAAAAACACATGGAAGAAAAGAAAAAACAAAGTTAGTTTCTTTCATAATCAACATAGAAAAGTGTTCTACACAAACAGAAGATAGGTAGAAGTCAGGAAACTGCCATGAAATTAACCTTGACTAATGCAACAGCATTAAAAATACCATTTCCCTCAACAGCTGCCATTGTGACAAGTGTTTGCTGCTCAAGTACCTTTTTCCTAGCAAGATAAAATCCTATTATGGTCTGTGGAAGACAGTCATCCCCTGTAGACTTCAAGGCATCTAAGATCCCACCCCAGCTAGCTTGAAAGGATGCTAAAAGCAGTCAAGATTTGCTCATGAAAAAGCTAAACGGCTGCAGTTCCTCTGTGGAGGCTTTGAAGAAGTCACTTGGAGTATTTTGTATACCCACATAAGCAGGTCAAGCCAAACACTGCCAGAGACCTTACTGTCACTAAATTCAGGTCAACTATGGCTGTACCAGACATGAGCTATCAGCAATCTAACATGCAATTACACTCTAGTCTTGTCTGGGGCTCATTTAAGTGATTATATAGGCACCATTTTATTTAATATCTTGGTGATCTATGCATGAAAGCTAGACTGTAACTATGTCTGCTAAAATGCTTCAGAACTTTTAAACATTCTCTAACAAAGATACTGATAGGACTCAGATCTCAATTAGGACTTACAAGAAACCAGCTACTAATAGAAAGCCTAATGATGACTGATTACTGCTTACCCACTACTGCCCCAAGCTGCAGAACACTTTGAAACAGTCACTTCCCTCACTGGTTTCCATCTTCTCAGAGGACTGCATGCTAAGGGAACAGCCAGGTCTACTTAGGAAATCACATTGGACATGGATTTCAGTGAGTTTTTGTTACAAGCTGCAGGCTGGTTCAAGACACTTTGTTAGGGTGTCCTTGACTAGTCTAACCACTTGGTTTTTGTTTTCTTATTAACTGAACTGCAGCAATAATTAATTGAAGTCCACAGGACAAGAGCACACTTCAGTATTTTCATACAACCGTAACTACAGTTCAAATGTGTCGCTTGGCACAGTGTCATGTCCCAACAGAAGTCAGCCTTCATTTTTAAAGTGGAAGTTGTTTTCAGGCAAGTGAAAGCCTAAAACAGAATCAAACTGCTGCTATTTTAACAGAGTAGGCAGCTCTGACTAAGGTCTTACAAGATTGTCCTCACATCCACACAAGACTGGAACAGTTATTACAGTCCTAGTAGAGGGCAGACCAAGGTCACACCGACTCTTCCAGATGCAGGCATCCAGCCTCAAAGCTCTGCAGTCAACACAGCTGCAACAATTGCACCACCATACCCAACAGCAGGGATATAATAGCAGGTGCATGCATCTATTCCTGAAGTGCCATCATTCCAAAGACTTTCCAGGAACTACAGTCCATCCCTTGACAAAGGGAACACTTTGTACTAAAGTTTCCAGAACTGTGGACCACAGTTGTTGCATTTACTCACTCATTAATTTCTGTGCAGCCAGGCATCACAAGAGGAACCCTCAGCTGACCAATACCTTATATTTCTACTACAATCCAGATCTATTTTTCCAAAATTTTTGCATGTATTTTCCTCATACTGGCAGTGAGGATAGTAACAGGCTTGAGATCATCCTGCAAATACAGAAGAACTGTCACTACTTGTTTTTGCTGCACTGCCATCCCCTATGTGGAAAGGGTATTGCCCTTCTGCAAGAAGTACGTTGCTCAGTTCTCAGAGCTCATAAGATGATGACAGCAGGCACTGTGTCCTTCAAAACACAGCACAGACTGTTACAGGATTTTTTAATTTTTTTTTAAGTTCTAATGTCCTTGTGTTTAAAAATTTACTAACAAAGAGAACTGAGGATCAGCTAATTCTAGTTATACTCTAGTTATACTCTTTTAAAGTTCATTTCAATTAAAAGATCCTAGACAGATTACATCAGCATAAGTGCTCAAGCTTTACAATGAATGAACTATCTACATATTTCAAAGCCATCCACATTAACAGAGTCACTACAATTGCATTACTGCCCTGTCGTCAGGATGACACATTTCAAAAGCGCCCCCAAAGATGGCAGCCTCCATCCTTATTTTTCTATTACCAGAAGAGTTTGGGACTCCCTGGGATTCCTTACGTAACTAAAGTAGTTTAGGCTTCTACCACAAAGATGCCAGAGCTTGTCTGGAGCAGCCTGTAAGTTTTCTCTCTCAAGATCAGAGGAAAGTTATTTTACTGAATGTTTTTCAGAAGATACTGTTTTAAATATTTAGGGTAGGAAGCAAGAGGACTCGGTTGCCTACTAGTAGTGCCTTTGATAATATGACATTAGAGACAGCTGACATTTTTAGCTTTCTTATGCTAATCAGCTAGTTTTAAATTAACATTACTGCTGCATTTTTTACAAGAAGCAGGAAAAATCTACCTACAGCTTACATTCTTACTGTGCTTAATTTAAAACATTAAGACATCATTAGGGTAAATCTAAACTTATGTGATTTATAGCTATTCAGATCTTTATTAATCACCACTTGAGAGAAGCCAGATGTGAAATTGGCAGAACATTTAATTATTAATGACAGCTTTAAAAGTAATTTATTTCATTTCTTTGTGCAAGATCCAAAAGCTAACTCATGATGTAATGCAATTCTAATGCCAGATATATCCACCTGAGAAAAGCAGCATGCATTCATTACACTTACTTTCATGTTTTCAAGTTATGAAGCTGCAGCAACTTACTCCAATAGATGTCTACAAGTTTTGATTGTCCCAAGCCATAATAATAGAACATTCAATTGCACCACTTTGGGTAACTTCTATTATTCCATTTAGGGCCAAGCAATTCAAAACACAAGATTAATACTGCAAACAATATCTCAATAAACAGGTTTCACATTCATAAAGCCTTGCTCCACTGCAGCAACAAGATGATTTCTAGAACAGAGACCACAGTCTCAGAGCATTGAGGAAAATCTTGCTCTATGAGCAAGGCAAGAAGGGAATCTTCTTCAGGATAGAGTCCTGCAGTCTGAGGAAGCAAGAGTCTCTTCAAGGAAGAAATGTAAAGAGATACAGCTCTAAAGTATACACAGTCCATTTCTCCTATGGAGAATACAGACTATAGTCTTTTATTGACTGTCCCTCAATTTTAAACTCAACATAAAGCCAACAACTTAGACACACTCATCTCCTAGTAAGCGGGAAGCAATGCTGAATGGCCATAACAGATGGAGTAACTGCCTTCAGCCCTTCGTGACACACCCTGTAAACAGAAGTATAAATAAGCAGGTATTTTTGTACACAACAAGGCAGAATCCTGTAGAATAGGATACGTTTTTAGATTATAGCTACCTTTTTCAGATAGCTTATTCTGAAACTAGAATTAAGATGAAATAGAGCCAAAAAGGCTTGTTTCAGCTACTTTTCAGTCTTTGAAAAGGGAAAAGATACTTCTAGCTAGTAACTGTGGTGGTGTTAGGAAGCAGCTGTTCTCTCTTCTAGGTTTTTCTTTGTTTTTCTAATTAAGAAGCAGACTGCTGTTTTACCAGCCATTTACATACTTCACACAAATTCTGGTACAATTAGTTAAACATTAACATTAAAATGCATTGATCAAGTTCACACAATATCTTAAAGACTTTCAAAAGTAATTCGCACAGAAGCCTGCTCTGACCTTTCTTCACTTTACTTCAAGGATGTTCTCTTCCTTCTCGTATTTTACTCATCTTTTTGGCCCACCATTTCTGTGGAACTTGAATTCGCAAGTGCTAGACAAACCCTTCTGCTTACTGAGCCTTCATGTCACAGCCCCTCTTCCATGCAGGCTTACACCATCTCCTGCTACTTTAACCAAGACTAAGTTTCTCAGATAAACAGATGTCCTCCTACACGCTTGCTCAACGTCAAACATCAGTTGCAATAGATGTGGGTAGAACAGCAAGCAATAGCTAGAGTGAAAAGTTGCTCAACCACCTTTATTAGAAGGGCCCATTTTTATTTGTTTTGTCAAACTGCTTGCCAGACAAGAAGACATCAGCCTGCCCACTTGAGACAGTTCCTATACAGCAGTTCAGCCAGATTTACACAAGCATACCACAATTGTATCTTTAAGACACACTTACAATTTCAGCTCAAGGTGCCATACACCTTACCACAGCAGACAAACTGAAGCTTGACAAAAGTACAGAGCTGTCTGGGGGGTGACTTAAGCCAAGCCTTTGAAAAAAAGCACCTATTTACACTTTAAATAAGTGGTCTTAAGACTACATCTGTTACCAAGCCTGCTTCCACCCACAACTGAGCAAAGGTCTTTCTGCCCTTCTTGCAGGCAGCAGTCAGCATACCCATGCCCCCATCTCCTGCTGCCACCTCTGCCCCCTCAGCGAGTATCTGCTGAAGGGCTGTGCACCTCGCCGGGAGAAAAAAGGTCACCGAGATCCCCTGCCGTAGCAGCTTCGCACCGCGTCGCTTCACTTCAAGGTCAGGCCCAGAGTCCCCAGGGTAGGACGGGCGGCAGACTGACAGTCCCAACAGCCTCTACCAGTCGAGGTGACGACAGAGGCGCACCGGCGTCATCGTACCCGCGCCCACCTGGGCAGGCTTCGCCACC
>NW_010173278.1:0-439 GCF_000695765.1 Mesitornis unicolor | reverse complement strand
TTTTCATTACCATACATCCAAATTTATCATCCGTCACGTGTTTGTACAAATACATAATAGTTTTCCAAAATATCACTTATCTACCCACAGTTTAAGCTGTTGCCTAGACTAGTTATTTTTGTTTTACTTAGCTGTATTTTGTTTCCTGATTTTAATTTTCATTGGGAAATTTGCTCTGCCACCGAGGGAGCCGAACTTGAGGGTCTGATTTATTCATTCTACCTTTAACTCCCTAGCTTTGTTGGTCTATATGGTGTATGCAAATCCCACTGCATTCCCAAGTATTTTCCTACTCTTTTCACTATTTTTGTGATAAAGTGCCGACCTCTATCTGAGGAGATCACCTCTGGTACTCCAAAGCTAGGAATATATATATTTTTTTAAATAAAATTCCGTGACTTCTCAGATCTTATTGATTGTACAATGGAAAGTTTTGGGC
>NW_010173277.1:0-227 GCF_000695765.1 Mesitornis unicolor | reverse complement strand
GCGGGATCTGCTGAGGGCGGGAGCCGCCCGCTCTGGCTCTCGCGAGAACTGCTGAGGGAAGTAGCCCCCCACTCTGGCTCTCGCGAGATCTGCTGAGGGCAGAGGCGTGAAAACCGCTGTCTCCGCCTGTGGCGGTGAGGCGCCATCGCCATCTTGAGCGAGGAGCGAGCGCTCGTCCTGTGCCCCGGGATCTCCTGAGCAGCCTCCGCTGGGCTCTGCAGCCTCCC
>NW_010173276.1:240-1185 GCF_000695765.1 Mesitornis unicolor | reverse complement strand
CCAAGCATCGCTCCGGGTTCATCCTCTGCGTGCCGGGGAATTAGCACCCCCCGCATCCCGCCCCCACCGGGCACCGGGGCTGCCAGCGCCCTCCCCGCACCTCGGACTTCTCGAGGGGGTTGAATTCGGAGACGCTCGGTCGGGACCCGGGCTAAAGCCGGAGGTTTGGCAACCCCAAATTCGGGGGAGGGTTCTCCTACCACACGCAACGAAGGCTTAAAATAGCCCGTGCCCTGTAGCCATCCCACAGCACGGGCCAGAGCAGCGGGAAAGTGCCTCGGAATTAGTCCCGAAAAAGCGCCTTAGGTACTTACACCCCTCCCACGTTGATCTCTTGCCCCCTCTCCGCTGTCCCCTCCCCCCGTGTTTTCATTTCTGTGTCATTTTTGCAATATTATGCAAGAGGAACCAAAGATCCCTGGCTCAGGGACACCGGGAGCCAGGTTTTGGGGATGGGGGCTGTGACACCAGTGGGGTGGCACCCGCACACGCACCCCAGCCCTTGCTGCTGTCCCTCCTGGAGCCCATTCACCCCCTGAGGCCGGAGCCCAGCGAGGAGGAGGAGGGGGGCTCAGTGCAAAGGTTTTTATGATTTTTCTAATCTTGCATTGGTTTTGCCTTAATTTCCCTCCCTGGTGACCCAAAAATCCGGTGGGTTCCCAGCGGGACCAAGCGGCCTTGTTGAATTTTCCCCTGCTCCGTGTGGTTTTGGTGTCAGTCCCAGTGACTGGGGGGTGCTGGCAGGACTGGAATTGCACGGAGTTTGGGGTGGGGGGGCCTCACTGATGGCACCACGGCCCCCCCTGTGCCTGCCCCCCTCAGATGACCTTGACCGTGGTGTTCAGGGGGGCTGCGCACACCAACGAGGCCCAATTTCCACTCACAGCTGTGGGGTTGAGTGGGGGAGCCCGTGGGGGTCACGCTGAGTCCTGGCGCTGCTGGTCA
>NW_010173276.1:0-213 GCF_000695765.1 Mesitornis unicolor | reverse complement strand
GGGTGGTTGTGTGGTGCCCCCCCCGGCTCGGGGCCCGCCCCCAGCCCAGCCGGCAAACGGGGACGTGTGGTTAACGAGGCCTGGCAGAGGCTCTTGGCCTAACGAATGGACACGGGGTGTGGGGTTGGGGGCTGCGGTGCTTGGACCCCCCACCACCACCAAGGGCTGAAGCTGGGGGCACTTTGGGGTGAGGGGAGCTCCAGCCCAGCACTG
>NW_010173275.1:0-207 GCF_000695765.1 Mesitornis unicolor | reverse complement strand
AAACAGGGAGTGTGGGGAGAACAACACCGCAATATAGGCCCAGGACACGGCAGACGGGTGTGCGGTGGTTTGGTGGTGACCGGTCATGGTTGGGCTCCATGGTCCCAAAGGTCCTTTCCAGCCAAGTGGCTGTGACTCGGAGGTGCTAACTGCCCTTTTGGCAGCCATCTGGCCTTTGCAGCCTGCGGAGGAGCCCACAGAGGAGTC
>NW_010173274.1:0-1032 GCF_000695765.1 Mesitornis unicolor | reverse complement strand
AACCCCCAAAAGTCACCCCAAACCCCTCAAAATCACCCCAGAACGGCCGAAAATCACCCAAAAAACCCCCAAAACTCACCCAGAAACCCTCAAATTCACCCCAAAATGGCCACAAATCACCCAGAAACCACCAAAAGTCACCCCCAAACCCCAAAAAATGACCCTAAAATGGCCAAAATTCACCCAAAAACCCCGAAAGTCACCCAGAAACCCCCAAAAGTGACACTAAAATGGCCAAAATTCACCCAGAAACCCCAAAAAGTCACCCCAAAACCGCAAAACTCACCCTAAAATGGCCAAAAATCACCCAAAACCCCCAAAAGTCACCCAGAAACCCCCAAAAGTGACACTAAAATGGCCAAAATTCACCCAGAAACCCCCAAAAGTCACCCCAAACCCCTCAAATTCACCCCAAAATGGCCAGAAATCACCCAAAAACCCCCGAAAGTCACCCAGAAACCCCCAAAAGTGACCCTAAAATGGCCAAAATTCACCCGAAACCCCCAAAAGTAACCCCAAATCCCCTCAAATTTACCCTAAAATGGCCAAAAAGCACCCAGGAACCCCCAAAAGTCACCCAAAACCCCTCAAATTCACCCCAAAATGGCCAAAATTCACCCAAAAACACCCAAAACCCCCCAAAACTCACCCTAAAATGGCCAGAAATCACCCAAAAACCCCCGAAAGTCACCCAAAACCCCTCAAATTCACCCTAAAATGGCCAAAAATCACCCAAAACCCCAAAAATTCACCCCAAAACCCCAAAATTCACCCAAAAAGACCCAAAATTCACCAAAAATTGCCCAAAATTCACCCCAAAACCCCAAAATTTACCCCAAAATTCACCCCAAAAGACCCAAAATTCACCCCAAAACCCCCAAAATTCAACCCCAAAACCCCCAAAATTCACCCAAAAACCCCAAAATAAACCCAAAAAGCCCCAAAATTCACCCTAAGACCACCCCAAACCCCCAAAGTTCACCCCAAAGCCATCAAAACCCCCACAAAAACCCCCAAAACCCCCAAAATTCA